>NC_066522.1:887313-974813 GCF_024679095.1 Eriocheir sinensis | reverse complement strand
TCTCTTTTCCTCCCTTATCCTTTCTTTTCTTATCGCCTAAAAAAAAGCAGGTAAACAAAACGGCAACGCGTCACTCCAAGTTATAGAGAGAGGAAGTACTAAAGAAAAAGATAAGACAGAGGGAGGATGGACGAAGGAGACAGGGCAAAAATTTCGACCTGAATAAGGGTGGAAGACACACCCCAATTCATAATAAGGGGGAGGAGGGAAGGAGACGATGGAGGTGGAAGGAGTGAGGGAAGAAGTGACACGATTGAGAATGAGGACGAAAAGGAAAGGGATGAGTAAACGAGGAACAGGAAATACAGGAAAATAGAATCAAGTACAGAGAGAGAGAGAGAGAGTTGGGAAGGTGGGATGCATGTAAAGTAGACAAAGATTAAGAGTACACATTTTCTCTCTCTCTCTCTCTCTCTCTCTCTCTCTCTCTCTCTCTCTCTCTCTCTCTCTCTCTCTCTCTCTTCACTCCAAAAAGAGAAAAGTATGGTAATCGAAATACACCTCCATGAAAAATATCTGGTGAACTTCCTTCATTAGGCACTTGAGAATATATACCCATAAATACACGTGTGCATGACCCACACACACACACACACACACACACACACACACACCACATAGTTACATTACTTGTAAATACATTCTCCCCGCAGTCCTCGTTAGTGTTTTGCTGTTTGTTAATGTCAGTCAATGACCATAATTAATATGTCCATCCCCCTTTATTCCCCTGTAGCTTCAAGATTGAAAGAGAGTAATGTTTTTTTACAAAGATCAATGAAATGACACATGGTATATTTATCCAATAAGAATTATTGGATAAATGATAATAACATTGATAACCATAATAATAATGATAATAGTAATGAAAATATTAGTAATAATAATAAGAAAATATGAAGAACGAAAGGAGAAATAGCAGAATGGTGGACAAAAAAAACTTGGAATATAAAAGAAATAATAAACACAACTCAGCATGTCAATGAATACAGAGGAAAAATGAATATTAATGAGAGTAAATACGATGAGTGTTAAAAATGGCAAACAAAAGGTACATCAGGACCGACTAGAGAGAAGACTTTGACAACTGTACACGAATGTTGATGAAAAGAGAACAAAGGGAGGGGAATGAGAATGAAAGGCGATACGTAAGAGTACAGAAACCATAAAAAAGATCGTAACCACGATTGTTCTCTCTCTCTCTCTCTCTCTCTCTCTCTCTCTCTCTCTCTCTCTCTCTCTCTCTCTCTCTCTCTCTCTCTCTCTCTCTCTCAACTGGAAACTTCATATCTCATCACTTACTAAATCAGCTTCTTCGAGGCTGGGCGTTCTGTACCGTCTCCGCCAGTTCTTCTCCCCTGCACAGTTGCTGTCCATATACAGGGGCCTTGTCCGCCCTCGTATGGAGTATGCATCTCATGTGTTGGGAAGCTCCACTCACACAGCTCTTCTGGACAGAGTGGAGGCAAAGGCTCTTCGTCTCATCAGCTCTCCTCCTCATACTGATAGTCTTCTACCTCTTAAATTCCGCCGCAATGTTGCCTCTCTTTCTATCTTCTATCGATATTTCCACGCTGACTGCTCTTCTGAACTTGCTAACTGCATGCCTCCCCCCCTCCCGCGGCCCCGCTGCACTCGACTTTCTACTCATGCTCATCCCTATACTGTCCAAACCCCTTATGCAAGAGTTAACCAGCATCTTCACTCTTTCATCCCTCACGCTGGTAAACTCTGGAACAATCTTCCTTCATCTGTATTTCCTCCTGCCTACGACTTGAACTCTTTCAAGAGGAGGGTATCAGGACACCTCTCCTCCCGAAACTGACTTATCTTTCGGCCACCTCTTTGGATTCTTTTTAGGAGCAGCGAGTAGCGGGCTTTTTTTTTGTATTAATGTTTACTTTTTTGTGCCCTTGAGCTGCCTCCTTTGCTGTAAAAAAAAAAAAAAAAAAAAATATTGACAGGGCGACACTGTCGGGTATATAAAGCGAGTCACATAGAATGATCGAATATTTAGAGGATAATTACCTAAGTCAACCTCAGCCAACTCGACAAAATCACATACTAGACCTTATTATAGGAACCCAATATAATCTGGTCAGTAATGTTACGGTAGGAGAACATCTCGGTTCTTGCGTTCATACATTAATGCGCGTCGACATTATAGCTCAAACAACAGTGGCTGAAAATAACGTAATGGTACCCAATTTCAATGGAGCAAATTTGGTAGAAATCCGACAAAAACTAACAGAAATGCATCTATCAGATGATTGCAACGTAGAGGAAGCCTGGCTAATCTTTGAAAATCAAATACTCACTCAGCAGAACACATTTGCCCCGTTTTGCGAGAAGCGAAGTAACACTAATAAAAATCCCCCTTGTTTTGGTAGCGAAATTAAATATTCAGTTAAAGAGAGAAATTTGTCGTATAGGCTAAAGAAAGAGCAAAATACGCCCGAAAACATTAGACTTTATCATGGTCCCAGGCGACGAGTAAAAAGATTAGTATGTCAGGAAAAGCGTAGATACGAAGAAAACATTGCAGCCAACTGTAAAAATAATCCGAAATCCTTTTTCATTTATATAAACAACTGGAAGGCGATCAGAGGTGGAATTAGACCTCTAGCTAACAGTGGCTGTGAATTAATGACTGAAATCCAACACGTTGCGAACTTGTTAATCAATTATTTTTCCTCGGTATTTAATACTAGCAGTCTTCCCACCAGTACCAACACCAGTGACGACAACAGTACTAACGTAAATCTCGTTCATGCATTGTTAACTTTGTAATAATTACCGATGAAGTCCTAAATGCTCTCCAATCCCTTCAAACAAATAAACGTCCCGGAGCTGACAATGTATATCCCATACTACTTAAGTAAAGAAACAAAGGGCGAAATACTCTCCTCTCTCACAATCGTATTTAATATGTCCTTGCGACAAGTTATCGTTCCTTCGGATTGGAAAAGGGATAACGCGAGGCCTCTCGTAGGCCTCGGCAAACGTAACACCGAGGCCTCTCGTAAGCCTCGGCTAACGTATCACCGATTTTATGAGAGGAGAAAAAAAAAAACAGGTAATTACAGGCCTATTAGTCTAACTTCAGTTATAGGTAAGCTACTCTAGAGCATAATTAGAGACAAAATTTTGTTACCTTGAAAGCCACTCATTAATTTAAAGATTCACAACTTGGCTTCCGTAACAAAGGATCCTGCCTATCAAACCTACTGACCTTTTATAACGACCTCTTCTCAGTTATGACGTAACCAAATCAATGGAGAACGTTTGATAAAGTTTCACACCATAAATTACCTTATAAATTAAAGCAACTAGGTATTGGCAGTACACGAATGGGTCGCGAATTGGTTGAGCAACTGACAGCAAAGAGTGGTGATCGATGGATTTAACTCAGAGTGGGCGCCTGTCATTAGTGGCGTCCCTCAGGGCTTGGTTCTTGGCCCAATGCCCTTCATTATATACATCAACGATGTGGACGTTATAATCAATAATCTCATTAGTAAATTTGCAGATGACATAAAAACTGGTAACTCGATTGTCACTGACGGAGACAGACAAAGCTTCCAAGAAGATTTGCACAAGATTTCAGCTTTGTTTGATAGAAGGGAGATGTCCTTTAATATAAAAAAAAAGTGCCAGGTTCTTCAAGTTGGAACAAGAAACAAGAGGTTCTATTACGAAATGCGTGGCGTTAAACTCAAGATCGTTCAATGCGTCAAGGACCTGGGTGTCAAAATCGCGTTAAACCTTATATTCCCACAGCAATGCATTGACGCAGCAAATAAAGCGAACAGAATGCTGGACTTTTTATTAAAAATAAAGATACAATAATTCCGCTTTACAATAGTTTAGTCAAACCCCACTTGGAATACGCGGTACAGTTTTGGTCTCCCCACCATGCAAAGCACATTGTTGAATTAGAAGGTGTTCAAAGTCGGGCAGTAAAAATGATCCCTTACTTGCGCAACAGACAATACGACGAAAGGCTCGCAGTTAACTTGTTCTCTCTTGAGAAACGCGCCTCCAAGGAAAATTCATCGAATGTTTTAAAATCCTGAATGGCTTCACGAATGTGGACAAATCAAAATAGTTTGTGATCGATGGCACTTTGTGAACGAGAAATCATGGTACAAAAGTTAATTGTAAACAATTAAATTCAGACTGCACAAATTTTTTCTTAGCCAACGTTGTAGTGCGAGAATGGAATAAACTCCCACCTTCAGTAGTCCAGTGCAACACGATGGACTCCTGTAGAAACAAGCTCGACCGACACTTTCTTCAACTTCATATTTACTGAAGTAGAAATGCAAAGTTTTGGAGCTATCTGACTAATGTAGAATCACTTAGCTTGAAAGACAGACCACCTATAGTCTGTTCCATTCCATCTGTCCACTCGCGAACGTAGATGTTGCACCTGCGCATTATTATTTCGTGATTGCGTGAAGATAACCTTTTTCTTTTATTTTCAGTGATATATTTGAATGTTTGTGTATATATAAAACCCTCAAACCCTCTTATATGAACCGCAAACATGCTGCTTAGCATCGATAATATTCCATGCAAGCACACGAAAGAACAGATTGTATATCGACCCGTATTGTCTGATCATACTCGAACAATTTGTAGCCTTTCAGATACCCATATTTCATCTCATTCAGGTACATACAGTGACATCCGATGTCTATACATAAGGAATTTTGATGTGTTACATGTAAATCACATGGATACTATTCGAAATAGCCAAGCATCACATTCAACAGTTATTATTTACTATTTCATATTATTACGAATATTTATCTTTATATACATGCAGTAAATTATTAAGATACCCTTTATTTGCACTTACAGAGCCAGATGTCTTTTAATATACATGAAATGAGCTATCAATTAATTAATTGAAAAAATACATAAATCGTTCGAGCATGATGTGACTTTGTTGTTTGCAACAAGCTTGTCTTTTCGTGTGCTAGCTTGTATGTTAGATTATCGATGCAAACGACTGAGTTGTGTTTTGTATACATAAACATTCAAATATATTATTGAAAAATAAACTTGAATGTCTATCATAACAGGTTATTCACGAACTAGAATTGCGCAGGTCCACATTTATCAAAATGACCGCTTTGTTGGTGGACAGATGAAATGAAGCAGACTATAATCTGGACTACAGTCTCTGTGTGACCTGAATTTTTATGTAAATCTCTCTCTCTCTCTCTCTCTCTCTCTCTCTCTCACTCTCTCTCTATCTCTCTCTCTCTCGATTATATGTGCGAGTTTCTTATGTTATCCTAAACGCTTAGGTGTGACGAATAAAAAGTGTGTGTGTTTGTGTGTGTTTGTGTGTGTGTGTGTGTGTATGGAGGTGAGGAGAGAGAGAGAGAGAGAGAGAGAGAGAGAGAGAGAGAGAGAGAGAGAGTGTGTGTGTGAGGGCAACTACCAACTGAGAGGCGAACGACCGGGGCACCCTTGCTGCTCGTTCGCCATGAAGCCGTTGAGGAGCAGCGAACAACCTACCATACTCCTGCTGCCCGTTTGCCTGTAGCCGTTCGACGCCTCGGTCGACCGAACCACCTAGGCTTCTCAACCCGCTGTGGGAGGCGACTTGGTGGGCGGCCAGCGCCTTCACCTTCAGACAGAAGCTAAGCCTCGTACTGACTACTTGTTTCTGCCCTGGTTCCAGCTCTACTCTCATTCGTTTCTTTTCAGAACTATGGGCTTGTTTTGGGTGCCTTATCTCACTCCTCTCCACGCATCGGACTCCCATTACTGCCGTGACCCTGACGCACCTTCTCCTGCGCCTCCCTCGTCTACCACGTCTACACCACTTCAAGGACGAAGCTGTGCTGCCTCGTTACTGCCACTCTGAGGACGGGACGCCATGAGAGGAAGAAGCCGTGCAAAGGATCATTGTTGAGTCCGGCGTGCTGAAGCCTTCGTCTTGTTGACTTCAGTGTTTGTGAGGCTGTTGTGGGTTTCTTTAATTTATTTGAAGTAAATTGGTGTCTAACTATTTACCTTGTTTATTGTTATCCTCTAGAACCTTGAGTTCCAGGATTGGGTCAACTGCTAATCGGAAGGGTTGGCTTGTGAAGTCTGTAACGGGGTTGTCGGGGGGCGTTTAAAGGGCGTTGATTAAGACTTCAGCTTCCTTAAGGCGAATTATATTGGTAGCCTTTATGTACAAGAAGCGTCGGAGCGAGAGCGACTGTCGTTGTGTGTCAGTCGGACACTCTTGAAGGAGTGCCGAATTACAGGTTGGAAAATAATTGTTACAGTTGGTCACGTACGTCAAAGTGACCTGCGCACCATCGGAGTGGGAGGTATACAAAACTCCGACGGTAAACACTGACGGACGACATTCCTATAAGGTGGCGTGATCTATCTGTCGTGGCTTCTTTCCATTGACAATTGTATGCCTAATTCGTAGTGATATTAAATAATACATTGATATCTTACTATAACACTACTCGGTCACCTGCCAGTGATCGCGACCTCGCGATATACAAAAATAAGAACGTAAGGAGTCTGCAAGAGGCCGGTTGGCCTATACAAGGCAGCTCCTGTACACTCAACTCCACCTTACCTCACCATCCATGGCTTTATCTAACCTCTTCTTGAATGTATCTATGGTCAAGCAGACTGCCTATGGCACAATTACATTAAAACACTGGCTATGTAAGAACATATGTGAGCCAGTAAGAACATATGTGGAGTTATAATATAAATAGTGAGAGGTAAACCACAACGTGTGACATGAAACATAAATCTCTCAAGATAAATACAAGGACACATGTATAAGAAGCTATCAACTGGCATAGTTACAGATAATGAAACGTTGATCTAGCTCCTAAAAAAAAAAAAAATAGTGAAACAGTACAATGTTAAGTATAGGAGCAGCCAGGTTTCTGTCCCCTGACTTGTCTGAGAAAAGGAAAAACTACCTTGCCAGTGGCCTCCCTGCATCCAGTCGCCGTGTCTGCACAACCAAATAATCGTGCAGGACAGAGTGGCTCCTAATAAGGTAGCACATGACAACGAGACTGACGAATATTGGTACAAAAAATCCAGGGTACAGGTAGGGGAGATGCAAATAATCATGCAGCGTTTCCTCCAGGGTTTCCGCAAACTCTGTTTTGTTTGCGAAAGACAATGAATTAAGGGAATTAGTCACATACGAGATGCTGGAGAAGTGAATGTCATCGAGAGACCGTAGAGGAAACACTCGATGGGAAATATTGGCCGTGAAAACCAGACGGATCCGGGACGGGTACGTTGCTATGTTAGTGGAGCGGATATAGCATGCTTCCGCTATGGCATCGTGACCAGTAACCCGTTGATAAGTGGTACCCTCCGGGCAGATGACCGATACATAGAATGACTGAGGGAAATAAAAATAATGCAGACCCTGAAAGTTCTTATGGAAAACAGGCGTTGGTGTTAGCTGCTTGTAAGGGCACAGGGAAAGAGCGTCAGACGCGTTCACGCGGGTGAGGGCGATCTCGCATACCCCTCCCCGAACTGGTAGGAAGGCAAAGAGAGACGCAGAGCAGTAGAATCGCCCGAAGACCGTCTCCTTGCAGTATTGCAAGAGTGAGTAGCTACCCGTTGAATACAGAGCGAAATCCTTCGCGATTAGAACAAGAGACGGGGACGTGTCCAGGGCTAACACACTGTCCTTTGCTGAAAAAGGGAACGGGACAATTTCGTGTGCCTCAAACACGTCCGCCGTCTGAAATGGAACATGAATGCTTATGGCATCGGGGGTGAGGCTGGACTCAATCAAGGGGTAAAAATATTGACTCATGTCTGGGGTGAATAAAGGTGTTAGGCTATAATTTTGATACCCGATATGGACAGTCGTTCTCAAATCGTGTAGAGGGAACAAGGCAGGTGTGACTCTACCGTGCGCTGCATCAACCATGTTGCTAATAACCTGCTGATTTGCCGTTGCGACGGAGTTAATGACGTATTCCAATACATGCAAGGCCTGATCTAGGAGGAGAAACTGATTCACCTGGTCGATCTGTTTGACAACTATGTTGATAACCTCTACCATCTTATTTGTCTGCTCTAGCAGTTCCTCAATGTTAGTATGCAATCGCGCAAGTTTTCTACAATTGGCGTTGATCACCCTGCGATTTCGGGCAGCAAAGGAAAGTACATGAGCGTAGTGGTCCCGCAAACCGCGAACGTCCTCGTCGGTAGCCGTACCGAAAAGGAACTTTGAGGCGGACCCAACGATGTTGAGCAACCCCCTCTTTACCCGAGAGTGAACTGAGTGAAAACTATAATCCATGTCTACCTCATCAACTTTTCCCCGTAAGAACAGAATCCTATCCTCCAGTAGTTGAAAAAGAGTCAGAGAGTTGGTACTAGAAGGTGCCTTTGATTCCCTAGTCATGGTAGCCCGTATGGCGTCTGCCATGCCGAGTAGTTTTTTTGAGACTATCCTGATTGTGTCAGTTGTGTTGGTCAAGGAAGTATATGGATATTTTACGAGGAGCACATCTTCTATGAGGAAGACCTCTCCTATGTGTGCCGTGAGGGCACCAGGCTTCAGGTGGATGGGCGTTGTTGCAAGCAGGGAGCCGAGGGACAACAAGATGATCAGAAAACGCAACATCATGATCTGAAAGTGGTGGGAATGAAGTATTTAAACCCGTGGTCTCAAGTTATAGCTATGGGTGTTGGGATTATCTTGTTGAACATTTGACTCTGAGGGGGAATTACCAATATCAAGGTCCAAAGGTGAGGGAATTACTTTCAGACGATCACTGTGAACTTCTAGACTGACTCCACTATTCGACCCGAGAACCTCGAACCGATTTCCCCTGACATTCCGAACAACTCGGTAAGGACCCACAAATTTAGCCCCCAGTTTCGAACTCCTTTTCGCTTGCTTAATCATGACTGTGTCACCCTCTTTTAAATTCACCGGGACATCATTTCAACCTTCGTAGCTTTTAACGTACACCTAACTTCTGAGTGTATCTTGGAAAACATATGCATCTGCTGTTGTGCGTACCTATCAATGTTGTAGAGAGGTTGTTGTGGGATTGTTAGGAAGTCGTACGGAAGACGTTTCTCCACCCCATATAAGATGTAGTAGGGAGACTTCCCCGTAGAGCTGTTTACCGACGTATTTATGGAAGCGGCTATATGCGATAGCCAATACTCCCAGTTATCGTGGAGATCGTTCACGATAGGCTTGAGGACCTGTAAGATTTTCCTGTTAGCCCTCTCCGCCAACCCATTAGCAGCTGGATGGTAAGCAGTGATGAAGGATTGCGTGATGTTAAACTGAGCGCATATTTCGCTCAATACTGAGTTCCTAAACTCGGTGCCATTGTCACTCAAAAGAATTCGAGGAGACGAATGTGGACACAACACGTGAGTCACGAGGGCATGGGCCACGCGTGTGGCTGTCTTGTCCTTGAGAGGCGCTAGAACTAGAAACCTAGAGAACTGGTCGACGCACACCAATAAGTAGCGCGAACCATGTTGGCTCTGGGGGAACTGTAATAAGTCTATATTAACAACATCCCATGGCGCCTCTGGTACTGGGTATTGCAACATAGGTGCTGGCCCTTTGACGGACCCCTTGTGCTCAGCACAAACGACGCAATGTGCGACATGTTTTTCTACATCAACCCGTAATGTGGGCCAGTAGAATTTTTGTCTGGTGACAGATAGCGTCTTGTCTCTTCCTGGGTGACCCGCAATGGGTGTGTTATGGACCAGCTTAAGCGTCACGGGGACGTATTTGTCTGGGATGACCAGTTGGTCTATAGGTACCGGTTTGGTTGGCCATGACCTACAAAGGAGGTTGTCCTCTGATAGGAAGAATTGTGAAAACGGAACTGGCAATTCAGGAAGGTTTGATTCGTCTCCCGACTTGAGGGCGTAAATTAACCTCTTCCACACAGGGTGGTCTCGCTGAGCAGTGTGTAGCTCAGGTGAAGTGAAGTTGTGGATGACCTCTGGGGTGGTAATCGCGCCTATCGGAATATTCCGAGATAAGGCATCTGCGACCACATTTGTTTTCCCGGTGATATATTTTATCTCCGGATTGTATGCTTGGATCATTAAGAACCATCTTGCCAGACGACCGTGTAGGTTTTTTCCCTTGAAAAGATCAGTTATGGCCGCGTGGTCCGTATACACCACAATTATGTACCCCATCACTATGTCACGAAAATGCTTCAGAGCCCACACAATGGCAAGAGCCTCTAGGTGGGTAACAGAATAGTTCTTTTCCGGAGCTGTAAGGACTCGACTGGCGAACGCTATCACATGCTTTTTGCCGGACTTATCTGTTTGCATCAGAGCGGCTCCTAGTCCACTAGCCGAAGCGTCGGTACAAAGCTGAAAGGGGTCCTTGAAATCCGGAAAGACAAGGACCGGAGCCTGTGTAAGCGCTTTCTTTAAATCCTCAAAGCTCGTTTGTTGAGCTGGGAGCCACTGAAATGGTACGTCTTTCTTTAATAGATGGGTCAGGGGACTCGCGCGTGCTGCGAAGTTCTTTATGAAAGGCCTGTAATAACCTGCGACACCCAAGAAAGACCGTACCTTGTCCGCAGACGTTGGCTGAGGGAACTCGGCAATAGCCTTTATTTTATCGTCCACTGTGTGGATGCCAAATTCGTCCACGACATGCCCCAAGAACTTGATCCGAGGGTTTAAAAATTCACATTTGGTGATTTTGAGCTTTCATCCGACCTCTTGAAGTCTGTGTATGACTGCTTTTAGTGTATCCATGTGTGCATGCACGTCTTTACTTGCTATGATGATGTCGTCTAAATACACATAGACAGAGTTGCCCAGCAAGTCACCAAAAATACTGTTCATTGTCCTTTGGAAGGTCAAGGGAGCTCCTTTGAGCCCGAACGGCATCCTCGTCCACTCATAGTGGCCATGAGGCGAGCTGAAAACCGTTATTTCACGTGACTCGGGGGCCATGGGCAGTTGCCAGTAGCCACTGACCAGATCAAGACTCGTAAAGACTTTATTTCCTCTACCGAGACACATCAGAAGATCTCTAAGAACGGGAAGCGGAAAATGATCATCCACGGTCGCGGTGTTCACACGCCGGAAATCAATCACAGGACGATAATAACCGTCTTTCTTTGGAACCAGAAACAAGGGTGAATTCCACGGGGAATTCGATTCTTTGATGACACCTTGTTCTAACATTTCAGAGATAAGTTGTTGCACCACCTCCCTCTGACTGTGGGGGAGCTTGTACGCATTGATATATACAGGATTTGTATTGGGTTTTAACTTAATGTGGTGTTCAGCACACTGCGTAACTCCAAGCGGCTCGCCTGGTAGAGCAAGCGCCCCCCGATAGTGTTCCAGACGCTGGACTAAGGTTGGCTTAATTTCGGAATAGTGTGCAACTTTTAGGAATGCCTCTAAATTAGCTGTGTCTTGTTCGGGAGAAGCCTGACATGCCGAGGATATGCCTGAGACTTGGGCTGAAGGGTATTCAGCTGGTTCCGGGGCGACATTTCTCCCATACACTAGACACTGGCATAATCTAACACCGTGTTTTAAGGATACAGGGGATCCAGACGTGTTTATAACCAATGCCTCTGCAAAACCTCCCTCCTTGACTGTCGCAAGAGTTACCTCCACCGTCACGCGATGTATGTGAGGAGCTCCGTCGATACACACATCACTGCCCGTCGGAGGGGCGTTAGGCAAACGGATTTTAACAAGTTTTGCAGCACGATTCGGAACTATATGATGACCTTCTACGACTGCCGTTACTGTCCGCCACAAGTCTGCAATGTTTGCGTGTGGGTTGGCCGTAAGAGGTGACACTTGGGCGGTGGCAGTCCCTCTGAGGGTGGGATTACAGGTGACAGAGGCGATGGATTTACCATCCCCTGTATGCGTCGGCCTTGATACACGATCGCGTTGCTTTCAGGGTTTATGGTTATGTGCAGGTCTTTCATGGCGTTTAATCCTAAGATCCCATCCACAGGTAAGGCAAACCTGCTAGAGACATAAAATAAATCTCGAAAAGGACATACATTTTCATGTAAGCTGACTGTTAGTGGTACTCGCCCAAGGATTCCCAAAATGGTGCCCGTCACGCCTACCACATTCAGGTCGTTCTCTTGGAGCGGCCAATTTTCCCCACTCGCCTGTCGTGTCAGTGACCTGTAAGCGGAGTCGAAGATGCCATTGACTGTGGCACCTGTGTCAACCGCTAAGGTGAGTGAAATTTTGCCCACCTTGCAAGGGAGGGCAATTATGTTTGTCCGTCCCAAGGCGGCAATGACGGAGTCAAGTTGCTCCCAATTAGTATTTTCCTTAACGGACACTTGGATGTAAGCCTCGGGGCTGTCACGAAGTCATGTCTTTGTATTCTGAGAAGAGGAGTGTGGTTTACTGTCCGCTGAGGACTTGTACTTCTGTTCCTCCTTGGCCTTTTGTATTGCAGAACAACTGTCTGAATCATGAAAACAATTCCCGTGGATAAGGCAAAAGGCAGCCTTCCGCTGATGGTTTGGCCTAGGGGTCCTATGTGATGAATGATGCCCGCCCCTGTAACCTCCTGACCTCCTATCTGAGCCCTGTCTTGAATGTGTTGATTCCCTACGTTTCGCGAAACAAGAATGTTCAGAATGTCCTGATTGTTTGCAAAAACTACAGGTGAGAGATGCCTTACTTTGTGCTTGCAATGCTGCGGCCGTTGCGAGGGGTTGATGGTGAGGGTGTTCCTGAACCTTGACTTCTAACTCTGAGACGAAGTCAACCAACTTCCCGCTCGGTTTGAAGGCCAAAGGAAGGGCAGAACGGCGGTTCTTCTCTGAAATATGAAATAAGTAAAAAAACAACTCGAAAGCTGTCTTCACCTGGTGCTTTTGCATACAGCCCCCTGGAAGCCAGAACGCGTCTTCTAGGCTCTTGACACAGTCAACCGCCAGCTGATTTGCCTCAATCATGGCGTCCCAAATCGGCTTTGTTGAGGAATTTTTTTGGAGGGACTCAACCGTGTGTGCCATCTGTCTAACGATGCTTGGTTTACTCCCGCCCCCGAAGATTTTTATGAAATTCCTTTTAAAAACCTCATAGTTTACACCAATGTCCCCCGAAGCGAACGCTGAGGACTGCATCAAATTCAGTGCCCGAGAGCCTGGAAGTAACCGTGACCGAATGAAAGCGATTTTATCATGATCTTCCGTAATGGAGGAATTTACGATGGCAGATTCACACAAATCTAGGAACTGTCTCGCCGAAAAGTCGGTCTCGCCTCCCGAGAATTGTCGAATACTGGCGTGAGTTGGAATGACCCGAATCGGGGGCGGGGGGAAGTGGGGTGGGGCCCCGGGAGGAGGGGGGGAGGTGGATCGTCAGGCATTTTGATCGGCTGAGTGGGGGTTAAGTATTCAGACGAACCCGGAGGTGAAGGGGCGCTATCCCTTGGGAGGGAAGAGTACGTAGCCCCCGATCGCAAATTTACCACATTTAAATCACCGGTGTCTGCACCTTGCTCCAATTCCTCCTCACTTGAAGGACGAGCCAACTGTTTAAAGGTGTCGCCGAGTTTAGCGAGAGTGTCTTTGTTCATACTATGGTGTAAATCATTTACAAAATAGGAGCATATGTTGATAGCTGTAAATATTAACCAATAAACGGAACGTGTATGAATTAATAGTTTGCGCCGAAACCCTAAAAAGGCAAGAAAGAATGGCTAGCAAGGTGCCTGTTAGATGTAATAGAAGTTAAGGTTATAATGGAATGCCATAATGATATGGGTATATGAAAGAATAACTATAAACACTGTGGTATTTTAAGTGAGTATACCATTAAAGCTCACGTTTTCTCTCGAGCGGCGAAAAGAAAACGGAGGCAGGGCACACTGATGAAGATTAACTTTGATCAGGGAACTCACACTATACTCAATATACTCGCTAGCAAACAATAAGAAAGAATCAATATCGTATGCGAATGAACGTTACTCTCACAATTATGACTGATTAAGTGTTAGGAACACAAAAATAAAAAAAATCGTGCCTTTGCACGGAACAATAATGAAATAAGCCGAGTCGGCATATTTTGACAAGAAGGGAATATCCACAAATACCAAGATTAATCAGCTGATGTAGTGGAGAGGGCGACGGTTTGTGATGCCCTGGGGTACGTGCAGTCGTTGTATGCGCGTCAGGAAACCTTGGCCGCGGCCACAGCGGCGGTGTGAGGTGAGGGATGGGCGGACATCGGAGGACTCGTAATGGCGGTTGAAAACTGCTGACCCAGCGAATTGAGCGGCAGCGGCTAGGTGCCGGTACACTGCCGCCAGACGTATGATGGCCGCGGCGTTCTTGTTATATTAAGAGATGGGCCGCGGTGGCAGATAAGACGACTTGGGTGTGTAACCTCTTGAGAAGACGCCTTGCAGGAAACGGTAGTGGTAACAGCTTGCAGTCACCGGGAGATGTCCGCGGGTACCCTTGCTGACTGTTTGCCGGAAGAGGTTTGGGCCGATGCTCCCGGCAGCGGCGGTACTTCCGCCAGCTGTGGAGCGAGGGGCATGTGGGGTGTTCCAAGGTCAGCGGGGCGTGCCTCCTCGTTGCTGGTGTGAATACTTCTGCCGTATCGTGGAGTGGCTTGCAGTGCTCGTAGCAGTGCTGGATTGAAGCAGGGGAGCGGCTTATAGATTGTGGCCCTCGCTTTCGGCTGCGTAGACCTGTGGGTGTGCTCGGGGCTTGTAGGCTGGACGCCTGTAGAGTTGCTTGTAGCCGGCGCCTGGTGAGGTGCTCGTAGCTGGCGCCTGGTGAGTTGCCGCGGACGGCTGGTGCGTTGCCGCGGACGGCAGGACTGTGACTCCTTCCTTCCTTTTTACGCCTGTCCCCGGAGTTTGTTGGTGAGTTCTCTTGGCTTGGAGGAGAACGAGGTAGCGAAGGCACAGGCGCGGGGGGACCGCTGCCAACCGAATGTAACGGGCTTGTCGGGGGGCGTTTAAAGGGCGTTGATTAAGACTTCAGCTTCCTTAAGGCGAATTCTATTCGTAGTCTTTATGTACAAGAAGCGTCGGAGCGAGAGCGACTGTCGTTGTGTGTCAGTCGGACTCTCGTGAAGGAGTGCCGAGTTACAGGTTGGAAAATAATTGTTACAAGTGGTCACGTACGTCAAGGTGACCTCTGCGCACTATCGGAGTGCGAAGTATACAAAACTGATATAGTAAACACTGACGGACGACATTCCTATAAGGTGGCGTGATCTATCTGTCGTGGGTTTTTTCCATTGACAATTGTATGCCTAATTCGTGGTGATATTAAATAATAATAATAGATTAATATCCTACTATAACAAGTCGCCTTTGCGCGCCACTTGCTGTCTGCGGCCCGAAAGTAAGTGTTAATCCTTCACCGTTCTTTTGTGGCTGATGTATGCCCACGGTGGGATTTGTTGGTGCTGCCACAGCACTTTTTCAACCCTTGTGCTGACCTTGTTACTCAATCACTCTTTGAGTATTGGGTGTTACTACGACTCATACCTTTTTGCAGGGTTTGGCTTATCTTTCTTCGTTGTTTTCCCTATTGTGTTTTGGGTTCTTCCTGTTTGTTTGGGTTCTTTGTTGAATATTCTTGGTCTTTTTCTTTGTTGGATTTTTCTTTGTCTGGTCTTGTTGTATTATTTGGTATTTTTCTTTATTGGGGTTTTACTGGTCTTATTGTCTTTGTTGGGTTTATTTTTGCTTTGTGGTCCATACTAATAATGTCCAGTTTTGATGTATTTAAGGCTCAGGCTGAAGCCTTGGGTCTTAAGGGTGAGGATCTCGGCCGCTACGTTGTCCAACAACAAGCAATCGAGAGGGACGAACGAGCTGCCGAGAGAGAGGAAAAGCGTCTCCTAGCTGAGAGCGAAGAGAAGCGCCTCCTGGCCGAGAGGGAGAAAGAAGAGCGGGCTGCCGAGAGGGAGAAAGAAGAGCGGGCTGCAGAGAGAGAAGAAAAGCGTCTCCTTGCCGAGAGAGTTCTAACTCGCCAAGATGCAAGTAGAAAAATAAATAGAGCTCGCCCGTGTCGTCGCCCAGGGGAAATCGGCTCCTCCCTCCTGCGAGAACGTGCGGGGACCAAAATTGCCCACCTACCAAAAAGGAGAAAACATCAACAACTACCTCGTCCGCTTTGAAATGGTGGCTGAACTTCTGCGGATCGACAAGGACAGCTACGCCGCAAGGTTGGGTTGTCTCCTCACGGGTAAGGCCACTGAACTGTATACTTCTCTGTCAGCTGACATAACCGAAGATTACGCTCTCTTGAAGAAAGCTCTCCTCACTGGGTTCAGTAAGACGGCGGACAACTACCGTCAAGACTTCCGTCACGCCAGGATTAGAGTTGGGGAAAACTACCAGCAGTTCTCCATCCACCTGACTCGGTTGTTCCAGGCGTGGTTGGAGGCCTCTGACGTCCTCTGCACTTTCGAAGGGCCCCGGGAGTTTATGCTCCTGGACCAATTTCTAACTAATCCTACCCCAGACTTGAAGATCTTCATCAAGGAGCTCTGGCCGAAAGATCTTCCCGACGCAGTGAGACTTGCAGACGACTGGTCGTCTGCCCGCAAGGCCTACCCGTAAGCTTCCTCTAAGGCTGTTTCGCCCACGAAATCTTCAGAGCCCTCTCAAGGAGCCTCCGCCAAGACCTCTGCCCAACCCAGCACAGCAACCGTGAGGTGTCACCAATGCGGGGAGGAAGGCCATCTACGTCCGCGCTGCCCAAAGAATCCCTGCGCCTTCAAAGATGTCGAATCTGCTACCCCATCACATAAGGTAGGCTTTTGCCCTAGTGACAAAAGTGTCCCGAAATTTTCCGTTTCGGGCACTGTTAACGGGTCTTGGAGCTTCAACATCATCAGGAATACTGTCTGTTCCTGTGTAATCGTCTCTGAAGATTTACTACCTGATGTAGATGTTGAGAGTTGTCCGAAGGCCTCACTTGCTGATTACCTAGGACGAGTGGACAAGTTTCCTGAGGTGAGGTGCCACTTACGCTGTCCCTACTTCACCGGTTGGACTGAGGTGGTACGAGCCCCTATCAAGTTTGTTGGGGTCCTCATCGGAAACGTCCCTCGAGTAAGGGATCCCCATGACCCTGACTCTTCTCAATTTTCATCTGATTCTTCCAGTGCCTCCTCATCTTCAAAGCTGCAGCGAGGGACTTCTGCTCCTCGTGTTCCGACGTCCCCTGCAGCCATCCGGGTACACGCAGCTACCACCCGTGCTGGTAAGTTGAAGAGGCTTCATCCGCTTGCCCTTCCGGAACCTCTACCTCTTTCAGTAACCCCTCAAGACTTTTCCCAGGTTCAAGCCTCGTGTGCTTCCTTAACAGCGATACGTCAGAAAGCAGCTTCTGGACAATTCGACAGAGCCAGGAACGGGTCATCAAATACCTGTATCCTCCACGGGCTTCTCTACAAGATGCGCCTTACCTCCAAGCTTTCCAACAAGGTAGGGCAACATTGCCTAGTTGTGCCAAGTGTTTCCCGTCAGATAATTTTCTCCGGGGCCCATGAGAGTCCCTTGGCCGGACATTTCTCTCGTCATAAGATGGAGATGAAAATCTTTGAACATTTCTTCTGGCCAGGTATAGGAGCATACATCCGTGCTTATTGTCGTTTCTGTGATAAGTGCCAACGGATGTCGGGGAGAGGTCGCGTACGTCCTGTTTCCCTCCAACCCTTACCTGTCGTTAAAGAACCACTTCCCCGAGTCACCATTGACCTCGTTGGACCCTTGTCTCCACCAGCTACGGAAGGACCTCTTGTCAGCCCCGTTTCCGTAGTGGAGGAGCCATCACCTGACGCAGCTCCACTGAACTTCCCATCGATGAACCACTTATGGATTACCGGGATGTACTCTCCACCCCGTCTAGCTGTACGTCAGCGATTCAGCAGGACATCGTCCGGATGTTGAGATGGCCTACAGATACCGGGTCGTCCATATGGCAGGGAAGAATAATGTGGGGCCAGATTTATTTAGCAGACTTCCTGCGTAAGTCACTCCCCCTGTGTCTCCTCGCCAGTTTCCCCCCTGTTTTAGTTTATTGGCTTATGTTCTTTTTATTTTCCATTTGGTAGTTGTTTGTTGAATCTACCTGGAGTAGATTCTTGTATGGGGGCCTGTGTGAGGGCAACTACCAACTGAGTGGCGAACTGCCGGGGCACTCTTGCTGCTCGTTCGCCATGAAGCCGTTCAACTACCGAGGCGCAGCGAACAACCTGCTACACTTCTGCTGCCCTTTTGCCTGTAGCCGTTCGACGCCTCGGTCGACCGAACCACCGAGGCTTTTCAACCCGCTGTGGGAGGCGACTTGGTGGGCGGCCAGCGTCTTCATCTTCAGACAGCAGCTGGGCCTCGCTCTGAACACTTGATTCTGCTCCGGCTCCGGCTCCAGCTCTGCTCTCACTCGGGTTTCCTCAGAACTGTGGGCTGGTTCTGGGTGCCTCACCTCGCTCCTCTCCGTGCATTGAACTCCCGTTACTGCCGTGACCCTGACGCCCCTTCTCCTCCTGCGCCTCCCTCGTCTACCACGTCTACACCACTTCAAGGACGAAGCTGTGCTGCCTTGTCACTTCCACTCCAAGGACTGGACGCGAGAAGAGGAAGAAGCCGTGCAAAGGATCATTGCTGAGTCCGGCGTGCTGAAGCCTTCGTGTTGGAGACTTTAGTGTTTGTGAGGCTGTTGTGTCTAACCATTTATCATTTACCTTGACCCGGTTCCACGCAACGGCCCCCGCCTCTGAAGGCAACGTGGCGTCATGCGCTAGCCCGACGAGATTTTCGCGGAAAGTGACTAGAGCATTGCTGTAGTCGTGTGTTGCGGCTTGCAACACATCTCTTTAGTCCCTCTTTTTGGTCGAGATGGGTGGCCTTTCATGACTCAGAGAGGTCAATCGGTTAGCCTGCGTGACCATGAGTCAAGCGGCCACCACTCTGTCAGGTGGTGACCGTGAATACTCTCCTGCTGCCCCTCGGTCTGTTGGGCTTTTAGGTCCAACGATCAGCCTTCCCTTGTTGGGGTTCGTGGTGGTTGGGTGTGTAGGTGAGCAAACTCCCCAAAATAAATAAAGGCCTCGCAATGCAATTTCTTAGACTGTGCACGACAAGGCCGTAGGCAACTTTTTTTTTTTAACACTCTGATAGGCGTGAGAAGCACTGGGAAAGTATACGTAATCATTTTCTGCAGTTATTATAGCTGTTTCATCTTTGACTCTGCTTTTCACGATAGAAATGTTTATATATTTTTTACAGAATGCTGAGTTACATCATTACGCTTGCCAGATACAGTTATTTTTGGCACAGGTTCCAGGGGAAGGCGGTTACCACTAGCAATACCTAGCATGTCATTATACACCAGCAACTTCTTAAAGGCAGTATCCTCCCACATGCCTTACTTTCCTCAAAAAAACAACTCAATGTGACCTTGACTTAACTTATACGTCATTAAAAACCTAAGTGCAAACCATGTGCAAATGAATTTTCATGTAGCATCTAAAAACTTCGTAAACAAAAAAGAAATCCAAGAAAGCCTGTTTTTCGATTTGACATAAAAATGTTATACACTAGAAAGTAAAGTATACGTACGAAAATTAAAATACTAAAATGATTAAGTTACATTGAGATAGGGAGCAAAAGTGTGTGAGTGTGTATGCTACTGGCCAGTGAAGTGATTTAGTTTGTATATATTGGCGACTCCTTATTCTAGCTCTGTCCTGCAACATGGCAGTGACCCGTTTCTCAATGTAGTGACATCTCACCCGGAAATATTTTTCGGCAATTGCCTTAGTTAATAAGTGTGATTTACATGGTGCTCTGTGTCCTGCATATGATCCCTAAGCTTAGATAATATGTTTTTCTGACATAAGTCTGTAAGATTGCACTTGCCACGTTATCGAAATCCACTCTTCCCAGCGTATAATGTGGAGCTTTGTGCTGGCCATAATTTATCTAAAAAGTTTTTTACTTGTTTCACATATATCTGTTACGTCGTCTGTATAGGATATATTGACCTTCTTTTGCTTTTAAGAGTGATAAGGAGTGGATGGAGGAGGCAGTGGCGTCTCTGAAGATTAGTGTCAGTAGAGGCCTCGCTATGAAAAGATTTTCCAAGATTGCGCACGACGAAACCGGCAATGATGGCAACTGCATGCATCATACTACATGAGTTACTTTCCCAAAAAACAGTCTTGCTGTGCAACCATACGCAGCGCAGCAGACAGGGATCTTTCTTCATTTTTTTCTTTACACACTTTGACACGTTCATCCAGCAGGCTCATGATATGCTGAATGAATAAATGAATCAATGAATGAAGAGAGCATCCAGGGTTAGTGTATGGTCAGATCAGGGCTGGGCAAGGGAGCGGCGGTTATCACCTGTTTTCTGCCAGTCCTTAATGGCCGCCGGCCGCTCCTCGGTCTCTCCTCCCATCCTACCTCCATGGTTAGTACTCATCGGAGGATCCTCCACACTGTAGGGTTTTCCGGAAATGTTGAGTCCTTTGGGGCCGATCATAGACTTGTTATAAAACTGAGGATACGTATCAAGTCCCAATAATTTTCAAGATGGAACCCACCCTGGTTCCATCTTGAGAATTATTGGATTGCAGATGAAGGTTGTTGATCCACCAACAGACGAAACTCAACCCTTTCTTGCGGAACCCTGGCGGGTTCCATCTTGAGAAACTGAGGGACCAGGCGTGTGCTCAGGAGTATGCAATGACCGTCTCAAATCAGTTTGAAGTGCTTGGTACTTTGGAAGATCCTGGAGAGTTGTGGGATACCTTTAAACGTGAACCTCTTAAAGTTGTCGAGGAGTGCAGTGAAGAGCGCCTAAGATCTTGTAGTGGCGTTGTCTCGAGGAAGTCACTGGAGAATATGGAGGAGAGCCATGCTGCCAGACTGGCTTTGGACTCGGAGCGATACAGAACTCTTTCACGAAGGATTAGAACCCTTCTGAGGAGGGATGAGGAAAGATACGTCAGAGCAAGATCTAAAGAAAGGGAGGTCAACTCATGGTCGGCTCAAAACTCGTCCCACTCCGCGCATCCTCTCGAGGCTCCTCCCTTTGACCGCGTGATGTAGCACAGGGTATAAAAAAAAGCTGACTGAGCAGGCAACCCCTCCAGTCACATTCACACCGCGACAAGTGAAGGGACCTGGCCTGACCTAAGGCCTGACCTTGCTCTTCGCTCGCTCCTAATAATTGTGTGTGTGTGTGTGTGTGTGTGTGTGTGTGTGTGTGTGTGTGTGTGTGTGTGTGTGTGTGTGTGTGTGTGTGTGTCTGTGTTGGTATACGTGTGTGTGTGCATACTTGTGTGCATGTGTGTGTGTATACCTGTGTATATGTATGTGGCGGCGAGGGTGGGCTGGCGGGCAGGTGGGTGGGTCTCCAACCTCACTTGAGGAGCCGATTAGTGAGACATTCTGTCCACTTTTGAACTGGGGTGTGACTTAATTAGCTAGAAGGGGTTATCTGTCCAGGTGGGTGGATGTTAACCTTGGTTAAAGATCATCCCTCAGGTGGATGGGGCAAGTGTGGTGGGGTTTTGCTACATATGTGTGTGTATGTGTGTGTGTGTGTGTGTGTGTGTGTGTGTGTGTGTGTGTGTGTGTGTGTGTGTGTGTGTGTGTCTCTCTCTCTCTCTCTCTCTCTCTCTCTCTCTCTCTCTCTCTCTCTCTCTCTCTCTCTCTCTCTCTCTCTCTCTCTCTGTGCCCTGGTATACTTGTGTGTGTGTGTGTGTGTGTGTGTGTGTGTGTGTGTGTGTGTGTGTGTGTGTGTGTGTGTGTGTGTGTATCTCTGTGTGTATCTCTCTCTCTCTCTCTCTCTCTCTCTCTCTCTCTCTCTCTCTCTCTCTCTCTCTCTCTCTCTCTCTCTGTGCCCTGGTATACTTGTGTGTGTGTGTGTGTGTGTGTGTGTGTGTGTGTGAGAGAGAGAGAGAGAGAGAGAGAGAGAGAGAGAGAGAGAGAGAGAGAGAGAGAGAGAGTTTACCGAAGCGAGCGGGACAGAGGAACTAATGGGGTTGCCAGCTAGCTCAGGTTCCTTTATACCCGTGGAGGGAGAGCGAGAGAGCGAGAGGAGGCTCCTCCCTTTGACCGCCTAACGTCACCTAAGCTGCGTCTGAGTTGACCTCCCCCTTATTTAGACCTTGTGTCAGAGGTTTCGCAGAGAATGTCGAGGGTAGGCTAAATGCAAACGACCTTAGACCTGCCTTTCGACCTCTGAAGAAACTCCGCTCCAAATTCACATCTCAAATGAATACTCTCCGAACGGCTAATGGGCAGATAGTATCAGATGGCGAAGGGTACCAGGCTCGTTGGGCCGAGTACTTTGGACAGTTGTACACGGCAGAACACTAAAGCGGACAACTCCTTCCGGCAGACGGAGGTTGTTGATCCACCAACAGACGAAACTCAACCCTTTCTTGCGGAAGTGAGAGAAACTCTGAGGATGTTGAAGGGTGAAAATGCAGCTGGGATAATATGTAATATCAGCGCAGTGATGCTGAAAGCTGGGGGTGAAGCCATGATCCGTGGGTTGCATGTGGTGATGTCTGCCGTGTGGTAGTCCGGTGTCATCCCCCTTGACTGGAGAAGGGGTTTGGTTGCCCCTATCTGGAAAGGGAAAGGGTACCGACAGGACTGCATCAGTCATCGTGGAATTACATTGTTCATTGTATCGGGCAAGGGGGTCGCTCATCTGCTGCTGATGCGAATTCAGTGACATCTGCTAAAGTTTCAGTGACCTGAGCAGTCTGGGTTCAAGCGCGGCAAGTCAACAATTGGCCGGATCCTAGCACGTTGCGTCCTCGTGGAACGCCTGCGTGAGTTTCAACATGAGGGCTTTTAACTCAATGCATCACGAGGTACTCCTACGGATTCGTGGGATTCCTGCAAGGATTACTGACGTGAAGAATGGCCTTTACTCTGTGGCTCTCGTGAAGTGTGGGGGAGACGTTTTTAGCTTCTTCCCTGTTAAATCAGAAGTGAGGCAAGGGGGCGTCCTTGCTCCATTACTTTTCAACATTTTCAGGGACTGGGTATTAGGCAAAGTTGCTGATGAAAGTCGCTACGGAGCATCTGCTGGCGACAGCAAGGTCATTGATTTTGTTTTTGCTGATAGTGTGGTACTGGAGGTCCTGGTGATGACTCTCGAAGTGCTGCATGAGGAGGTGAAGCCTTTGGGACTGAAGGTCTCCTAGGCCAAAACTAAGGTCCAGTAGTTTGGAGACTTACTGGATGATGCAGTTCAGAGTGTCGATGCATGTGGTGAGTATGCTGAGGTCACCCAACACTTCACATACCTTTGTAGCGTAGTGCATAACACCGGTGGGTCATGGCAGGAAGTCACTCGGCGGTTTGGCTTGACCCACGGTGTTATGGACTCGCTCAGTGCGAGTTTATGGCGTTGTCAATATCAATGCAGGCAGATAAAGATTCGAGCCATTGAGTCGCTTGTGCTACCTGTCGCACTGTATGGCTGTGAGAAATGGATACTGAATAGTAACTTAGACAGGCAGGTCTGACTATGCCTTTGGTACTAAGTGACTTCGCAAGCTCATGGGGTATCGCTAGAGTGACTTCGTGGCGAAATAGCGACTAATCCGTGAAACATAATCGAAGCCTGTTACCAGCTTAGTCCGTGAACCCCAACTCCGGCTCGTATGGGTACTTGGCGCGCCTCCCGGATAACGGTACTACTCTCAGGGTCGATACCAGGGAGTAGTCAATCGGCACATACGGTGTAAGGATCTCGTTGGGTTTCTTGGCCAGCGAATATGTCGCGGTGGGAGTCTGGGAGATGATGGGGCGGAGTGACGTCTTAGCTACAGCACAAGAATGCGGCTTCACAACAACAGTCTTCATAAAAGATACCAACCAAAGGCCTCTGTTTAAGTGGTAACAGCGAGTGTCCGCGCCAGTATCTTCAATCAACTATCAACGCCTACATCAGACGAGCACTTTCTCACTGCTCAACATGGAACAACCTACGCAAAGAATTGGAACGGCTTACGCAGGTTCTCGTAAACAACGAATATGGAAACACAGACATCAGCACTGCCAAAAATTGTGCCGTAAATAGATGGTAACCAGCCAACAGACGACATACCGAAGGAAAGCACCATCAAACTCTAATACAAAAGCCGCATGTCCTGAGCATACAAGACAGAAGAACGAGCTATCAAGGAAATTGTCTATCGGAATGTCACACCCGCAGATCCAGAGAAGAAGTATGAAAACCTCACACCTACTCATCAGGAGCAACCACACGAAAACACCAGGACCTTTGCAGCAAAACCAAGTCATCTTTTTTTTTTATATGTTTTCGCCAATGGCGCCGGTAGACTTTGATGGAAGGGTCTGATGGTCGGCCCCAGCCCGTTCTGGAGCAGGAAAGTGTTTATAATGGCGCCATCTTACATTGGCTCATGATGCCCCCGAGCTCATCTTTGATCTTAGAATCTAGAGTCCGGGTTGACAGGTGGTCTTCTGGACAGCATATGGGTAGTCTTGGGCCACTCGGCGGTGACTGAAAAATCCCAGCTTGTGGCACCGGGCGAGGCGCGAACCTGCGTCGCCCTGGACGCGGAGCCGTCACGCTAGCTATATATATATATATATATATATATATATATATATATATATATATATATATATATATATATATATATATATATATATATATATATATATATATATATATATATATATATATATATATAAACATCTACGAGCACACATGCGTTATTGAGGGCTGTGGAGCTCAAAATTACATAGGAATTACAAGAACTACGCTGTCGAGGCACCTCACTTGCCACCTACAGAATGGAGCTATTAAAAAAAAAAAAAAAACTTCATCACCAAACGCAAGACCATCGTCACTCGCCGTAACCTGGAGGATAACACTAACATCATCGACAAAGAAAGAGACCCATGCTGTCTTCTTTACCTCGAGGCATTGCACATTGGGAAATCATTACCTGCAATAAACACACACGCACAAGATCTACAAGTTTTACCCACAATCAAAAGAAAAAAGGAGAATAAAACGTCACCAACTCAGCACCGCCGCCTCTCAGCCAATGAGGAATCAACGTTGCGCACTACCGATCACAAAACAATGCGCACTACCAACAAATCAATGTACAGCACCTTGTAGTTAGCAAGCGTGGAAAGTCGAGTGCAACGAGGCCGCGGGAGTGGGAGAAGGCATGCAGTTAGCAAGTTCAGAAGAGTAGTCTGCATGAAAATATCGATATAAGACAAAAAGAGAAGCAACATTGCGGCGGAATCTCTCTGTCTCTCTCTCTCTCTCACACACACACACACACACACACACACACACACACACACACACACACACTCAAACATTAATTTGACTGTGAGTCGATTCAGCGACCGTCGTCTCACATTCGCCTGGTTTCCCGACCAGACAGGAGTCCAGGACGAGTTCCTGTTTGATATATGTAAGAGCGTGGCTCTGCGAGTGCTGAGGGTTGTCATGTGCCAAATTTCTTAGCAAATTAAGTTTATAACAACTGATCATGGTATTTTCGAGTTTATGAGGGTTCATTCAATAAAGAAAAATGTATATTTAAGAAAAAATGAGAAAAAAATAGTATCTAAAACAAATTTTCAAGATCGGAATCAGTATTTTAAGATCAAGAGAAAAAAAAATCAGACAGTTCTTGTAATGCCAGTATTTAATTAAGGACGGAGAATAGAGATGTAGGGAGGAAAAAGTAGTTTTAAGTATTGTAAGTAATTATAAGTGCCGCCAGGAACCGTTACTGCCCGGAATGCCCCGCCGTCTCGCACCGAGGGGCCCATCCCCTATTCCCTTGGACACCCCCCTAGACCTCGCTAGACATTACGTGGCCCGAGTCAGACAAGTGCCTTCCCGCCAAAAGTTCTGAGTAGCGTCGGCCACCTCACCCTTGTCCCCCCCTCTCTCCAGTCACGTGTTTCCCGCCCTTCTCAAAGCTTCTTTCCTCCTCCCCTTCCGGCTGCGCGTGCATTGACAGAGATGCCATGCAACACCTTGCAAATTTACCTTCCCATAAGTATTTAACCCATTGTAGAATTTTTGGCCGCGTTATGTGTGGGTTCGACACATGCCTGTATTAAGTCACAAACGAAGGGGAAGAATACGCGGACTCACTCCCCTCCTTGGCGGGCAACACACACAAACACACTACCACCCAAACCACACCCACTCACTTCCGTTTTTTGGCTCCACCCCGCGTTCCCCCACCCCTATATAAGCCGGAAGGTCAAGTCACTCAGCCTCGTGACTCATCTTTTCCATTCTCCACGATCACAGGGTCGTTGGTACACTGGTCACCTGCCACTAACACACCCATACACACACACACTAACACTTATAATCCATCATTCCCCTCAAGATTGTGCAACGTTGACACCTCCTATAGCGAAGAGAGTCCGCGAGCGCCCATAGGACCGGCGGAAACACGGGAATCGAACTCTTACTCATCGCTATAGGCCGTGTCGTACGTTAGTTTCCCCATGAGATTATCATTGTTCTGGTCCATGTGAGTAATTAGGAGGAAACTGAAATATATCCACGTCTCGTGGTTGAGTGGCGTTTGTTTGTGTGAGTTCCTCGCAGTATCGTTTTCCCGGTATGGTTATTCATCCATAGGCTCTTGCATTTCTCATGAGTAAATCTTTTTTTTTTTTTTGTCTGACACCGTGACAGATAGCTATTGTTGTAAGTGAATTCTTGAAGGTATGAGCCCTCGCAGTAGTGTTTTTCTCTCATGTATAGTTCTTTATCCATGAGCTTCTGTATATCATGAAATCGGAGTGTTTACTCGGTGTCGTCTGCGGGTTGTGGGCGCTAATGTTCCTCGTGTACCCACCGTGAGTATTGTCCAGAAAAGGCTGTGGTGGTTCACCGACTCACCGCCTCCACACCTCTGACCTTCCACGCTAGCCCCTCTAGAGCTCCCGGAAAACCTTCCCTGGGTCCACCTTTTGAATTATTTAAGCTTTAAGGTTCCCTGCGAGCTAGAGGTGGCCTTCTTCGCCCTTAGATCGCCGGGTGGTGGCAGCCATTACCCCCAGGGTGAGTTTCTGACCCCCCGACTTTTCTCCAATCCCCTTTTTGCCCGTTCCCCCTTTGGTTTTCATGTATCACCTGGTGCCCCAATTTTCAGGGTACTACACTAGTGGCAGCGGTGGGATTTTAACCACTCGTAACACAGCTAGACGCACTCTCTCACGTCAAGTTAAACCAAAGATATGATTAAAGTTTCCCTAGTCGGTCACAGTCAAATTCCTCACTCATTATATGTACCAGAAATTGAGATTATAATATTCCGAGCTCCAGGCGGAAGAGTAGATTTATTCTTTCCGGACGAACGACTGAACGAAGTATTGGAGTGGGAACACGACCTATGTATCCTCTGGATTGGTAGTAATGATATCGAGGTAGATACAAACCCCAGTGTCCTCTGTAGTAACATTAAGGAAATGCATAACGCCATTGAGAGCGAGTGTGGAGGTGTAGTGCACGTGTGCCAAATCGAACCTCGTTTCTACGCGGGAGAGACCCCCATTACTTCCACTCGTTACCGAAGAGCGCAAGAGGCAGTCAACATACACCTAACACTGTGGACACCAAGAGAGATGTACAGCGGAGAGGCCTTCAGAGGGGAAGTCCAGCCCGACCCAGATGTCAACGTGGCCCGCGCGGGGAGGCGGCCGCCATGTGCCCCGCCGGACGCCGAGCGCGGGCTTGGATTCGTCCCGCCCCGCCCAGCGCCCGGGGGAGCCCACGTGGAGGCCCAGCGACCCGTCACCCGCCCTGCAAGTTTCTCCCGACGCCAAACGAAGATTCCCGTCGTCACGTGGCAAACCAGTTGTCCACGAGTAGTCTATTGTCATTTGTATAGTGTGTGAGTTTCTGAGTAGGTGAGGGTAGTGCTGAGGGTTGATGATTCTTATTTGTGACTGTGTGGAGTAGTTGTGTGAATATTTGGGAGCCACCCTTGGGACGTATCCTAGTGACGAGAGCGACAGGCGCAGCTAAGATTAGCGGCCAGGACATTTTCATGGGTTGAGGTTGTCTGGGGTATCCTGGGCCACTGGGTTTTCATGGGTCACAGGCGCAGCCTGGCCCAGTGGCCAGTCTCTTATTTGGATACTTTAATTCGAGGGTTTTGGACTTTTGGGATTCCCTCACTTACAGGCAGCACGCCCTGGGTGTGGCAGTCCGCTTCAGGACTTACTAGGCTCTGGTCATTTACCTTGGGAGAGGCGGGCAGCGAAAGGTAGTACGATTGTGGAGGGGTGAATCTGTCCTTTCATAACTGAGCCCCCACTTCGCTACCCTGTGGTACGTCAGTGATTGATTATTTGACATTGTATATATATATATATATATATATATATATATATATATATATATATATATATATATATATATATATATATATATATATATATATATATTTTTTTTTTTTTTGTGAAAAATGTTTAATCCCCGGAGGTTACCGGTGATTCGTGGCAAAAATCTATTCGCCGGGGGATAATCTCGTAAAATGGCAGATTTTTGTAGTAAAGGAAAATGTATCGGAGTCAAAAGTGTGCAATAGCGTTAAGTGTTAAGTGAGGCCCGCAGTGGCCGTTAGGGTTCAATGAGAGGACCAAACCCTTATCTCCCCTTCACCCCTAGTCTGTCACCACGCGCTCCCCTTCCCGCCCCGCGCCGGCCCGCCACGCTGAGTTCCCGCCACTTCATTGGCTCGGCGTCCCCTGCCTGATCTCCCGTCCCTTTTTCCTTGCTGCGCACGTCCCAGTGAGTGCTTATCGCGCCAGTGGTAGGGATGGGCAAGTACCGTTAATTTGAGTACCGGTAGTACCGGTACCGAAAACTCAGGTACCGTTAGTACCGGTACCGGTACTGGTACACGAAGGAGTTTTTTTTTTTATCTTAATGACTTCTGATGAAATTCCCAAATAAATTTCCTGTAAAGAAAACTCTCTCTCTCTCTCTCTCTCTCTCTCTCTCTCTCTCTCTCTCTCTCTCTCTCTCTCTCTCTCTCTCTCTCTCTCTCTCTTGTTTACCTGCAACAATAAACAATCAATCAATCAATCTCTCTCTCTCTCTCTCTCTCTCTCTCTCTCTCTCTCTCTCTCTCTCTCTCTCTCTCTCTGAATGAAGTGAATATTTATTTTTTCGATAAAAAATAGCATGTATAGTTATTATGGATGTACTCGATCATAGTCTAATAACAATAACAATATTTATTAGCAACCTAAAAAAGAAAAAGAATCGGACATGAAGAATTATCCAGTAACTCCAATAAATAAATAAAATAATAAAATAATGGAAACGGGAGCTGTGATGGAAACGAAAAGCAGGACAAAATGGGGGGAACTTGGGAGGTCAGCGAGGCAGTGACTCAGCACCGAGCACAACATTCAAGGCTTATCGTCTCCACGGGGCCTATGGCGACTGGCGAGGCCGCGCTCCGCCGAGCGTCACTAAGATCCAAACGGTACCGGTACTAGGGGCAATGCTCAGTGCCGAGTGATCATGAGGCTTCGCGGCACCAGGTACCGGTACCGGGTGCCGGCTGAATAGATTCTTCTTGGCACCAGGTACCGGTACCGGGTGCCGGCTGAATCGATTCTTCTCGGCACCCGGTACCAGTACCTGGTGCCGGGAAGCCTCATGATCACTCGGCACTGAGCATTACCGCTACCAGTATTTCCTCTATAATAGGGGTTAGGCCCTGTCCCCTCTTAAGGGGTAAATCTTTCATCAGCTCGCGCGCCTCATCCCGCCCAACCCCAACCCCAGGTAAGCCAGTACCGTTGCTCAGTGATTTACCGCCCCCCTTTCCCCAGTGAGCCATTCCTCCCCCTTACCCCCCAGTGAACCATTCCTTCTTGCTATCATTGTGATAAATACCTAATGTCGAATAATTACAGCCTTATCCCGCCCCATCTCCAACCCCAGGCCCGTGCTTGCCCTGCAACGTGACTCCTCGTCCACACACACACATGCACATATTTCTAACCCCCTTCCCGTGCCCAATTCATTATCGGTATGTAGTTCATTTGTTCGTGCCCTTGTGAGCCGACCCATAAGGCCTCCAAGCTAATCTAATATAAGCTTCAAGTTCGTTGCCTCACCACCTTGGGAGCCTCCCTTAGGGCCGCCAAGGTTTTTCATTAATATTGTGCACTAATGTTACTTCACTTATAAATTCATTATTGTAAACTTTTTCATTAAATTCCTTTGTACATTATTTTTTTCTGCTTGTCACTATTCCTCTTCCCATTTACTTCTTAAGGTTACGAGTGGGGTTGGCCGGAACGGCACACGGGCAAAAGTGCCTCACGCCCTCTTTTCATAAGGTTTCATGCTACCTAAAGGAGTTATTTCTTCAATTCCTCATCCCAGCGTAACTGAATGTAAAGTGCAGTTCATTGTCTTCTTCAGTTTTCTCCCCATTGAGCTGTGATTCGATCCACAGATCGTGGTGGTGGTGGCAGTTACCGTTCACATTCAATTACACGCGGGAGTAAGTAATTCATGTCTTTTAATAATTAATAAAAATTAATTAAAATTTTGTAAATTCAGTCAAGAAGATCAGTAAAGAACACCCCCCCGTTAGATCCCGGGGCACTACATTCTAACACTGGAAGATCACCTTGTCTTGACTATAGGGTCTCTGTGATCTAAATATCTATGTAAATTCTCTCTCTCTCTCTCTCTCTCTCTCTCTCTCGTCTTCTTTACCTATTTGTTACCTCAAATTTAGAAAAAAAAGGAAAGGGTGACGAAAGATGATAAGACGAAAAAAGTTGTGACTGAAAAACGGAGATGGTGATGCAGACGAAAAGTTAATAGGCTGGGGAGGGAAGGGGGGTGAAAGGGGTATACGGTGGACGGATGGTGATGTGGTGGTTGTGCGGGTGGTGGTGGTGAAATGCCAGGTAGAACAGGTGTGATTAAAGGAGTCTGACAAGCGTGTGTGTGTGTGTGTGTGTGTGTGTGTGTGAGAGAGAGAGAGAGAGAGAGAGAGAGAGAGAGAGAGAGAGAGAGAGAGAGAGAGAGAGAGAGAAAGAGAAAGAGAAAGAGAAAGAGAAAGAGAAAGAGAGAGAGAGAGAGAGAGAGAGAGAGAGAGAGAGAGAGGGTAAATGAATGATATATGTAAATCATTCATGTATATCAAGCAACGAAGGTGATAAAACTAACAACGCGGAAAATAAGAATACCAGGTTAAAGTCAAGAAAAAACGAATCTGCGATGGAAACATAAAAATCTTAGGCAAAATTGCAAACTATGCGATAATGATAAAAGTTGACAGATAAAGGAGGAAAGATGGAAGAAAATGAGGAAGGAAGAAATTAAAGCAGGAGGGAAGGTATAAAGGGCAGCGACTTCATCACTTATTCAATTCCCTAAACTCATTAATTTAATCCTCCCATATCTCTTCCTCCTCCGTCTGCACCTCCTACTCTTCTTCCTCCTTCTGTACCTCTTCTTATTTCTCCAACTTCTCCTGCCCTTCTGCCTGATACGTGTTTTCTTTCTCCTGCTTCCTCCTCCTCCATCGCAGTGCGCTCTTCCATTTAGGGACTTGCATCCCACCGTGCGGTCTGCACTCCAGAAGGTGCGGCAGCGCAGGTGGGCGGCTGTGATTGCCACGGCAAAGACGGGGGAAGTCACAACCAGGGCTGTGCGTCCCTGGTCGTATTCCTATATAAAAAGTCGTAAGAGGGAGACTGTCCTGGCCCGCCTTAGGTTGGGTCACATAGATGCACACATGGCTTCCTCATGTCCCGGGGAGTTCAGCCCTACTGTGATGACTGTTTGCTCCCCCTGACTGTTCGGCACTTGCTGGTCGAGTGCCCTAGCCTGGGAGACCTGCGAGAGCGGTACCTACCCCGGTGTCGGGGCGGAGATGGGAGTTTCTCTCTCTCTCTGGTGTTGGGGGAGAAGGCACTCTTCCCGGACATAATGTTTATGGCTTCCTACAGGAGGCTGGCGTTCTAAACCTCCTTTAGGTTTTATTGTCCTTTTACTGAGTTTCTCTTTTCCATTGTTTTTAATTAATTACTCTTTGTTATAGTTTTAAATTATAGTTTTTTTTCAGCAGTATCTTACATCTTACAATTTTATAAAGAAACCAAGCAAAATAGTAAAGAACTGTTCGAATTAAGAAAGGAAAGAGTGATCAAAATGAATGATGTGGAAAAAGGTTGAGTGAAAGAAATGCAAAGGGGAGAGAGGCGAAGGAGACGGAAAGAGCAAAATTAAACCGAGCGGTAGATAGGAGACAGGTGATGAAACCGTGGAAAATAAAGAGAGAGAGAGAGAGAGAGAGAGAGAGAGAGAGAGAGAGAGAGAGAGAGAGAGAGAGTGGAGGAAGGGCAAGTAAAAAGAGCAAAAGCTTAATCGAGGAGTCCACGGAGATTCCATTAAAATATCTTAATATTCTCCAAATTCAATTTAAAACTCCATTAATGTTTCATAATCAAAATGTCGACGGGCCGCGAGCTATTGTTCATGTGTGTGTGTGTGTGTGTGTGTGTGTGTGTGTGTGTGTGTGTGTGTGTGTGTGTGTGTGTGTACACTCGTCTGCTAAAACACGAGATAGGTTTAAAGAAAGGAAATTATAAGAAAATAAAGAATGGTGAAACACATCTCAGGGGATGATATGTCGAAGTGTCTAGATTAATGAAGAAAAAGGAAAAATGAGATTAGAATAGCAAAATAGGTGAAAAGTAATCCTAAGGGCTGCTTTCAGATGTTTAGAACAAAAACAAGGGAGAAAATTGGACCGCTGAAAGCAAACACAGGCGAACTACTAAAAATAGTGGATAATTACGAAAATATGAGCACATTGTTGAACGACTACTTCCTTTCAGTATTCACACAAGAGGATCGAACGACTAATCCGGAAAGGGTTCAGGTGTATGAGGGCGGGGATGGCGACAAATTGAGGGATATAATCATCATCAGGCAGATAGTCCAGGATGAGATAGATAAGCTAAAGAAAAATAAGTAGCCAGGTCCTGAAGAGATATTTCCGTAAGTATTAAAGGAATGCAAGGAGGTACTCAATGACCCACTAACCAACCGACATCTTTAAGATGTCGGTAAATACTGGTTATGTGCCCAGCCTATGGAAAGTAGCTAATGTGACGCCGATTTTCAAAAGGGGGTCAGGTCAGCTGCTTCCAAATATCACCCAATTAGCTTAACATCGGTTATAGGCAAGATGCTGGAGTCGATAATAGCCAGGAACATTCGGGAGCATCTAGAGAAACATAGCTTAATTCATGACTCGCAGCATGGGTTCACGAAAGGTAGGTCATGCCTCACCTGTCTCTTGTCCTTCTACAGTAAAGTATTTGAGGCGGTAGAGAGAGATAAATAACTATGATGTAATTTATCTTGATTTTAGTAAAGCGTTCGACAAAGTTCCTCACCACCGAATGTTGCTTAAATTACAGGTTCACGGAGTTGACTGTAAAGTTTTGAACTGGATCAGGGCGTGGCTTAGCAATAGAAAGAAAAGGGTGCAAATCAATCTGATTGGGGCTGTGTTACGAGTGGGGTCCCACAAGGTTCGGTATTAGGTCCACTGTTGTTCATCATTTATATCAATGAATTAGATACAAATATTAGTAATGAAATCAGTAAGTTTGCTGATGATACCAAAATCGATAGAGTAATTGAATTGGATCTGGACGCTAGTATTCTTCAGGATGAACTAAACATATTGTATGACTGGGCTGAGAAATGGCAGATGGAATTCAATGTAGGGAAGTGCAATATTCTGAGTATAGGTAGGAACAATCCCTCACATAACTATTGCTTAAATGACACTCCCATAAGCAGGTCTGGGTGCGAGAGGGATTTAGGGGTGTTAGTGAGCTCTGATCTCCATCCAGGGGCACAATGCATTCAAGCTAGAAATCGAGCAAACAGGGTACTGGGATTCATTTCAAAGAGCGTAAACAACAGAAACACCTAAGTCTTCCTCAAAATATATTTAGCATTAGTTAGACCTCATATTGATTATGCGGTTCAGTTCTGGTCACTTTACTACAGGATGGATATCAAATTGTTAGAATCGGTACAGAGAAGAATGACTAAGATGGTTCAGGGGTTAAGAAACTTGCCATACGAGGAAAGTCTAAAGCAATTAAACTTGTATTCTCTAGCAAGGCGAAGGGTGCGAGGTGACTTGATAGACGTTTATAAATGGATGAAGGGCTTTAATAAGGGGGATATCAATAAGGTTCTGATGATAAGAGAACCAGGTAGGGCACGTAGTAATGGGTTTAAATTAGATACATTCAGGTTCAACAGGGACATAGGCAAAAATTGGTTTACTAACAGAGTGGTAGATGAGTGGAACAGGCTGAGCAGTCATGTGGTGAGTGCCAATAGTATTGTCACATTAAAAAATAGATTAGATAAATTCATGGACGGTGATAATAGGTGGGGTCAGATTCACAGGATCTTAGGTTCACAGGAGCTGCTTTGTGCAGGCCTACCGGCCTCTTGCAGACTCCTGCATTCTTCTCTCTCTCTCTCTCTCTCTCTCTCTCTCTCTCTCTCTCTCTCTCTCTCTCTCTCTCTCTCTCTCTCTCTCTCTCTATATATATATATATATATATATATATATATATATATATATATATATATATATATATATATATATATATATATATATATATATATATCTCTCTCTCTCTCTCTCTCTCTCTCTCTCTCTCTCTCTCTCTCTCTCTCTCTCTCTCTTTCTTAGTCTTTCAAGTAGGAGAGAGAGAGAGAGAGAGAGAGAGAGAGAGAGAGAGAGAGAGTTGGAGTGTGCTTATTAAACAGAATGACAAAAGCCGCCACCACAAGCACCATTTACTCTATTTATCCCCCGCCGCCGTTGATGCTGGTGCCGCTGCCCGAAGGTAAAAAGAAAAAAAAAAAAAAAAACTCATGAACCGGCTCAAAACCAGGAGACGAATTTGCCGCCGAGTGTAAATGTCAGAGGCAAGTAATGGGAGCAATATTTTTGTCTAAGCACCCAATTAATTCAGCCCCGCCGACCCGCGCCGACATATTTACCTTATCGTTGATTATCACAGGTGCTGTATGACGGTGATGATGGGAATGATGATGATGATGGTGGAGGCGATGAAGATGATACTGATGATGAGAGTGATTATCATGATGATGATTTTTAGAGTAGATGTTATGATCATAATGAAAATGGAGTGGTGGAATAGGTGACATTAATGATGCGATTGAAATTATGCTTGGGACTAGGATGATAAGAATGATATATATATATATATATATATATATATATATATATATATATATATATATATATATATATATATATATATATATATATATATATATATATATATATATATATATATATATATAATACCAAAGATCATATTTACGATGGTCATAACACAATGACTAATACCACTACCACAACTACTACTGTTTTTGTTGCTGCTGTTGCTACTACTATTACTACTTCTACTAATACTCTTGCTGCTACTGCTGCTACTACTACTACTACTGCTACTACTGCTATAAATACTACTACAACTGCTACAACTTTTACTACTATAGTCCGACATATCCAAACTGGCGTCTCTGACGTAGACAGGCCCCTACACATTGGTACCTAGACTCCAACTGACCTCGTGTACCGTGCCCCTCACCTCTCTCTCTCTCTCTCTCTCTCTCTCTCTCTCTCTCTCTCTCTCTCTCTCTCTCTCTCTCTCTCTCTGTGTGTGTGTGTGTGTGTGTGTGTGTGTGTGTGTGTGTGTGTGTGTGTGTGTGTGTGAAAAAGTTTAAATTTGCTTGAGGGTCCTGGCATTTCATTGGTACAGTCCCAATATTTTATCAAAAGTATGCCATATGGCAGACAGTGTATGGCTGATGGCAGACACACACCAAAATATGTCAGAAATGCCATAATTAAGAAAGGCAGCGCAACTGTGGTGTGTTGGGTTGGGAGGAGCATAACCCTGACCTGAGCTGACAGAGCCGCGGAGGCAACGGTGCCAAGTGTTGTAATAATTTATTTGTATTCACTTACAAATAGAGAATAATTAATATATATATATATATATATATATATATATATATATATATATATATATATATATATATATATATATATATATATATATATATGTATATATATATATATATATATATATATATATATATATATATATATATATATATATATATATATATATATATATATATATATATATATATATATATATATATATATATATATATATATATATATATATATATAGTATATATAGTATTAGAGTAATAATAGAGGGCAAGGACAGCATATATACAGCGAACACTTAGAAAAGAAAACAATGACTCCAAGTGGATGGCTCGTGGACTAAAACACGAGATAGGGTTAAAGAAGGGAATTTATCAGAAAATAAAGAATGGTGAAACACATCTCAGGGGCCGGTATGTTGAACTATCTAGATTAGTGAAGAAAAACACCAGGATAGCAAAAAGGAATTATGAAATCAAAGTAACAAATGAGCCGAAAAGTAATCCTAAGGGCTTCTTTCAGATGTATAGAACAAAAACAGGGGAGAAAATTGGACCGCTGAAAACAAACACAGGGGAGCTAGTGGAAAATTACGTAAATATGAGCACATTGCTGAACGACTACTTCCTTTCAGTATTCACACAAGAGGATCTAACGACTATTCTGGAAAGGGTTCAGGTGTACGAGGGCGGGGATGGAGATAAATTGAGGGATATAATCATTACCAGGCAAGTAGTTCAGGATGAGATAGATAAGCTTAAGAAGAATAAGTCGCCAGGTCCTGACGGGATATTTCCGAGGGTAATAAAGGAATTAGGTGATGTACTCAGTGACCCACTAACCAACATCTTTAAGTTGTCGGTAAATACTGGTTATGTGCCCAACCTATGGAAAGTAGCTAATGTGACGCCGATTTTCAAAAAGGGGGACAGGTCAGCTGCTTCAAACTATCGCCCAATTAGCCTAACATCGGTTATAGGCAAGATGCTGGAGTCCATTATAGCCAGGAACATTCGGGAGCATCTAGAGAAACATAGCTTAATTCACGACTCGCAGCGTGGGTTCACGAAAGGTAGGTCATGCCTCACCAATCTATTGTCCTTCTATAATAAAGTATTTGAGGCGGTAGACAGAGATGAAAATTATGATGTAATCTATCTTGATTTTAGTAAAGCGTTTGACAAAGTTCCTCACCAACGAATGTTGCTGAAATTACAGGCTCACGGAGTAGAGGGTAAAGTTTTGAACTGGGTCTAGGCGTTGCGTAACAATAGGAAGCAAAGAGTGCAAATCAATGGTAAAAGATCTGACTGGGGATGTGTTACGAATGGGGTCCCACAAGGTTCGGTATTAGGTCCACTTTTGTTTATTATTTATATCAATGACTTAGATACAGGAATTAGTAGTGATGTCAGTAAGTTTGCAGATGATACCAAGATCGGTCGAGTAATTCAGTCGGATCAGGACGCTAGTATTCTCCAGGATGAACTAAACAGATTCTATGACTGGGCGGATAAATGACAGATGGACTTCAATGAAGGGAAGTGCAGAATTCTGAGTGTAGGTAGGAACAACCCCTCTCATAACTATTGCTTAAATGACACTCTCATAAGCAGGTCTGGGTTTGAGAGAGATTTAGGGGTCTTAGTGAGCTCTGATCTCCGTCCAAGGGCACAATGCATTCAAGCTAGAAATCGATCAAATAGGGTACTGAGATTTATTTTAAGGAGCGTAAGCAACAGAAGCGCCGAAGTCTTCCTCAAACTATATTTAGCATTTATTAGACCTCATCTTGACTATGCGATTCAGTTCTGGTCACCTTACTATAGAATGGATATCAAAATGTTAGAATCGGTGCAGAGGAAGTGGACTAAGATGATTCATGGGTATATATATATATATATATATATATATATATATATATATATATATATATATATATATATATATATATATATATATATATATATATATATATATATATATATATATATATATATATATATATATATATATATATATATATATATATATATATATATATATATATATATATATATATATATATATATATATATATATATATATATATATACGATGTACGAGAGAGAGAGTGTGTGTGTGTGTGTGTGTGTGTGTGAGGGGCGCTGCTCGGGAGGTGAGTTGGAGACGTGACATAAGTGTACGTGGAGCTACCTACGTCAGAGGCGCCATTTAAGATTTGTCAGATTTATACCACTACTACCACAATTGCAGCTACTCCTCCTCCTCTTTCTCTTCTTCCTCCTGCTTCTACTTTTACTGTTACTACTACTACTACTACTACTACTACTACTGCAACTACTTTATTTCTCCTTTTTACGTTTCGCCTATGGTGCTCGTAGACTTTCTTGATTGGGGCCTGCTGGTCAGCCATAGCCCATTCTGCCGCAACCAGGAGTTTATAATTGCGCCATCTTGCTTGGATTATGCTATCCCCTGTGACTCATCTATGAGTTCTAAAGTAATCTAGAGTCCGGGTTAATAAGTGGTCATCAGGCAGGCATGTGGGTAGTTTTAAGCGACTCGGCGGTGACTGAAGAATTGCCAGCTTGTTTGTCGCGGCGGGAGGGACGCGAACATTCGTCCACCTGGACGCCAATCCCGCATGCTTAAAACTCAGCCACCACCTCCCCTACTACTTTTACTATTACTACAATTACTACTAATACCAATACTAATACTACTTTTTAACAGAAAAGGAGGCAGCACTTGGACACAAACAAATATGATGATAATAATAATTATAGAAATATTCATAGTGCTAATAGCATAATATAATTATGATTATGATATAATAATGTCCAGTAATGATGATAATAATAATAATAATAATAATAATAATAATAATAATAATAATAATAATAATAATAATGATAATAATAATAATAATAATAATAATAATAATAATAATAATAATAATAATAATAATAATAATAATATTATTATTATTATTATTATTATTGTGTGTGTATGTATGTGTGTGTGTGTGTGTGTGTGTGTGTGTGTGTGTGTGTATGTTTATTATCATTCTTATAATTATTGTTATTTTATTACTATTTTATTATCATTATTATTATTGTTGTTGTTATTATTATTGTTATTATTATTATAATTATTATAATTATTTTTATTATTATCATTATTGTTATTATTATTATTATTATTATTATTATTATTATTATTATTATTATTATTATAATTATTATAATGAGAATACTAAATATAATAATGATTATGGTAATAATTATAATAATAATTTTATTAATCTTATTTATAATAAAAATAATAATAATAATAGTAATAGTAATAGTACTACTACTGCTACTACTACTACTAATAATAATAATACTAATAATGATAATGATAATAATAATAATAATAATAATAATAATAATAATAATAATAATAATAATAATAATAATAATAATAACAATAAAAATAATAATAATAATGATAATTATATTTATAATAATAATAATAATAATAATAATAATAATAATAATAATAATGATAATGATAACTAAAAATAATACTAATGGCAAAAAAAAATTTTTTTACACCAAAAAGGCAGCTCAAGGGCACAAAAAAAAAAACAATAATAAAAAAAAGCCCGCTAATTGCTGTTCCCATAAAAGAATCAGAAGAAGTGGCCAAAAACAAGATCAAATTCGGGAGGAGAGGTGTCCTGATACCCTCCTCTTGAAAGAGTTCAAGTCGTAGGCAGGAGGAAATACAGATGAAGGAAGATTGTTCCAGAGTTTACCAGCGAGAGAGATGAAAGAGTGAAGATGCTGGTTAACTCTTGCATGAGGGGTTTGGGCAGTATAGGGATGAGCATGAGTAGAAAGTCGTGTGCAGCGGGGCCGCGGGAGTGTGGGAGGCATGCAGTTAGCAAGTTCAGAAGAGCAGTCAGCGTGGAAGTATCGATAGAAGATAGAAAGAGAGGCAACTTCGCGGCGGAATTTAAGAGGTAGAAGACTATCAGTAGGAGGAGGAGAGCTGATGAGACGAAGAGCCTTAGCCTCCACCCTGTCCAGAACAGCTGTGTGGGTGGAGCCCCCCCACACGTGAGATGCATACTCCAAACGAGGGCGGACAAGGCCCCTGTATATGGATAGCAATTGCGCGGGGGAGAAGAACTGGCGGAGACGATACAGAACACTCAACCTCGAGGAAGATGATTTAGCGAGAGAGGAGATATGAAGTTTCCAGTTGAGATTTTGAGTTAAGGATAGACCGAGGATGTTTAGTGTTGAAGAAGATGACAGTGTTGTCGAAGAATAGGGGATTGGTGTTTGGAAGATTGTGTCGAGTTTATAGGTGGAGAAATTGAATTTTTGAGGCATTGAAGGACACAAGGTTCCTTCTGCCCCAATCGAAAATGATAGCAAGGTCTGAGGTTAAGCGTTCTGCAGCCTCCAGTCTGGAGCCGTGTACTTCCTGTTGTGATGGTCTTCTATTAAAAGAAGTTGAATACTGCAGAGTGGAGTCGTCGGCGTACGAGTGGACAGGACAGTTTGTTATGGAAAGAAGATCATTGATGAATAACAGGAAGAGAGTGGGTGATAGGACTGAGCCCTGTGGAACGCCACTGTTGATAGCTTTAGGGGAAGAGCAGTGACCGTCTACCATAGCAGAGATAGAACGGCCGGAAAGGAAACTGGAGATAAAGGAACAGAGAGAGGGATAGAATCCGAAAGAGGGCAGTTTATAAAGCAGACTGGTGCCAGACTCTATCGAAGGCTTTCGATATGTTTAGCGCAACAGAAAATGTTTCACCGAAACTACTAAGAGAGGATGACCAAGAGTCAGTTAAGAGAGCAAGAAGATCGCCAGTAGAACGCTCCTTGCGGAATCCATACTGGCGATCAGATAGAAGGTTAGAAGTGGAAAGGTGCTTTTGAATCTTTCGGTTAAGGATTGATTCAAAAGCTTTAGATAGACATGAAAGTAAAGCTATTGGGCGGTAGTTTGAGGGATTGGAGCGGTCACCCTTCTTAGGCACAGGCTGTACAAAGGCATACTTCCAGCAGGAAGGAAAGATAGATGTTGATAGGCAGAGACGAAAGAGTTTGACCAGGCAGGGTGTCAACACAGAAGCACAGTTTTTAAGGACAATAGGAGGCACTCCATCAGGTACATAAGTCTTCTGAGAGTTGAGGTCAGAGAGGGTCTAGAAAACATCATTAGGAAGAATCTTAATAACAGGCATAAAGGAGTCAGAGGGGGGATGAGTAGGAGGAATATGCCCAGAATCGTCCAAGGTGGATTTCTTACAGAAAGTTTGAGCGAAGAGTTCAGCCTTAGAGACAGATGAGACGGCAGTGCTGCCGTCAGGGTTAAGGAGAGGAGGGGAAGAGGAAGAAGTGAAATTGGAGGAGATATTTTTGGCTCGATGCCAGAAGTCACGGGAAGAATTAGAAGAAGCAAGGCGTTGAAATTTTCTATTTATAAAAGAAGTTTTGGTAAGTCGGAGAATAGATTTGGCACGATTCCGGGCTGAAATGTATAGTTTTTAGCATGAGGAGTAGAGAAAGTACGTGGAATGTATGCCTCCATTCCAGAGACAATCACCTCTGTGATGCGCAGAGCACACACAGAGGGGTCTCTCTCCTGGAAGCAGTAATCATTCCACGGGAAATCGGAAAAGTACATCCTCAGGTCGTCCCACCGAGCTGAAGCAAAATGCCAGAAGCATCGCCTCCTCGGTGGGTCCAGAGGATGTACAGGAGCGATGGGACAGGATACAGAAATAAGGTTATGATCGGAGGAGCCCAACGGAGAGAACAGTTTGACAGATTAAGCAGAAGGATTAGAGGTAAGGAAGAGGTCCAGAATGTTGAGCCTGCCTCCAAGCCGGTCGGGAATACGAGTAGGGTGCTGAACTAACTGCTCTAGGTCGTTGAGGAGAGCAAAGATGTAGGCTTGTTCACCAGGTTGGTCAGTGAAAGAGGATGAAAGCCAAAGCTGGTGGTGAACATTGAAATCTCCAAAGATGGAAATTTCAGCGAAGGGAGAGTGGGTCAAGATGCGCTCCACTATAGAGTTCAAATAGTCAAAGAGTTTTACATAGTTAGTAGAGTTAGGTGAGAGGTAAACAGCACAGATGTATTTAGTAATAGAATGACAATGAAGTCTTAGCCAGATGGTGGAAAATTCAGAAGAGTCAAGGTCGTGGGCACGAGAGCAAGTGATGTCGTTGCGCACGTAGGCGCATCCTCCAGCTTTGGATGAAATTTAGGATAGAGATAGTTGGAATAGTAATGAAACAATTGTTATATTAGTATTATTATTACTATTTTTTTATTAACATTGTTATTATCATTATCATTATTATTATTATAATTATTATCATTATTATTAATATTGTAATAAGGTGATAATAATCCACTACTACTACTACTACTACTACTACTATTACTACTACTACTACCACTACTATCACGACTACTATTACTACTACAACTATTACTTCTACTATAGTCCGTTTCATTCCGTCTGTCCACTCGCGAACGTAGAAGTGGCACCTACGCATTGTTACTTCGTGATTGCGTGAAGATCAATTTCATATTTTCAGTGATATTCTTGAATGTTTGTGTATACAAAAAAAAAAAAAAAAAAAAATATCAAGCCCTTTTATATGAACCGCAAACATGCCGATTTGCATCTATACTATTCTATACAGCCACACGAAAGAACAACTTGTACATCAAACATTATAGTTTGATCATACTCGAACGATCTATAGCCGTTCAGATACCCATATTCCATCTCATTCAGGTACATAAAGTGACATCCGGCTCTGCACGTAAATAAGATGGGCAGCTTAATATTCGAAATAGGCTAGCATCGCATTCAACAGTTATTATTTGTTATTCCATGTCTTTTCGTGTGCTTGTATGTTAGATTATCGATACAAACGACCTTTTTTTTTTGTATACATAAACATTCAAATATGTTATTGAAAAATAAGCTTGAATGTCTATCACAAGTTGATTTTCACGTATTCACGAACTAGAAATGCGCAGGTGCCACATCCATCAAACTTCCCGCTCTGTTGGTGGACAGATGAAATGAAACAGACTATACTACTACTACTACTACTACTACTACTACTACAACGGTATCTTTCCTCATAGTCTTTCACAAAGCAATTCATTGGCCCCAGCCCGCCAATGACTGTGGCCGACAACCATCTTTATTTAGTATTACAAACATTATTAAACATATTGTTATTAAGCTAACAGAGCTTGTGGTTGATACGACCATTAACCACCGTCGCCTCAAAGTCCAGGTCGGCAATGTGGGTGGTTTTGGATGCAGGTGACCGTGTTTCCTCTCATGCAGACCAAGGCTGATCTCAGGAGGGAGAGAGACAGCCTGCATCTCATCCAGGCGACCACACTGCTTCTTGGCTGCTGTTTCTTATCTGCCCGTGCTTCGGCCAGTCTTGCGTAGAAGTTCTGCGCCCTTGGTCCCATCCCTCCCGACGTCGTGAATACTAACGGGGTAAAGTAGCCCTTGTCCACATTCTGTATTCTTTCTTGATACGCTCTGTTTTTCTCTTGTTCATTTCTTCTATGGGCTGCATCAAGGGTCAGGGCTCTTAGGCAATGGACCATGGGATCAAAGATCCTAATGTCAAAACACGCCCTTTGTCGACGAGTCCAAAACCCTCTGGCGCTAACATCCACTCGTGCTTCGTTCGTATCATTAGCGGCGCGTCTGGCGAGGTGTTCGTCTTGCAGAGGAAGCAGCATGGGCTCCACGGTCATGTCGTGACAGACTTCTTTCAGCATCTAAGCTGTCACGTCTCTCACTTCGTTATGTCTCAAGCAGACGAAGCCTCCTGTCTTGCATGTCATGGCATGGTTTGGGTTGAGGGGTGAGCCACAGTTACACATGTTTGGGAGCCCATCCAGCCAGACATACCTCAGGGCAATGGCATCTGTGAATTCTTTTTTGTTTAAGTTGAAGCCTTTTGCCCTGATAGGTTCGAAGTTCGAAGCGCCCACTTCCTGTGCTATATCCGTCCTCCTCCTTGTGTCTTCCGAGAGTTCTCTCATTAGGTCACTCAGAGTGTCTCTCTGTTTTTCTTCTCGGTTCTTGGAGATTTCATTCCTTAGTGACATAATTTCTTAAGGGTTGTCTTCTCCCTTTTCGTTTTAGTCGATAATGTATCCGGTCAAAGAGGCTATGATTCGGAATGAGTTCTCGAATTCAAACTGCCAGATTTTGCGGGTTTGCGATGCCGAGCCCACCCATTCTTGGCAGCAACTCCAGCAACCTTCGCTCCTCGTCGCTGGGGCATCTACCATTTGCTATCGCAAGTATGAAGGTGTTTCTGATTGCATCTTCCAAAGGTTTTAGTAACGGAGCAACATCAGGAACTGTCCTCATGAGGTAGTTCCATTTCTGCTTGGCATCGTACGTAAATTATGTGTAGGCTGCCTGCGGTTCTGTTTTGGCGATCTCGCTCAGCCACTGCAATTCGGACTCCCAGCGCTTTACAGTTGTTTTCACATATTCGATTCTGTATTCAGCTGTTCCAATGATTGCCCCGAGGTGTCTTTCACCAGTCACTGACAGTTTCACGTTACTGCCCTGGAATGCGGTTTTGGCCCGATCGTATGCCTCTGGTTTTACAATCACCACATACTTAGTGGCGTTGGGACGGTACCCTATTTTAGGGCCGTGTTCATTGACGAGGTCCCACCGTTTCCTGAGGTCTGCAGACTTTTCTACCCCAGTGAGGTCATTCGCATACGCCACCTGTTTGACGTTGGTTTTTTCACGGCGGATGATGTCCTGCAGCTTCATCATTCCCAGGACAAACATTGCCATGGCCACTGGGTCGCCCTGGGTGGTGCCCTCTGAGGACTGTATGGACCCCCATTCTCGAAGTCGTTGGTCATTATGACTGCTGATGCACAGTCTGGCAGATTCCTTGTACGTATTTTCAATATATTGAACAAAGATAGGGCACTTGAATTTGATGTTGTGCAGTGCTGTGTCCCTATTGATGTTGTTGAACGCATTAGCAGTGTCCACCATCAGCACCGCCTCGCATTCTGGGTCTTCGAACATTTTCCTGACGGCGTGAATGGCAGCCTCATACCCAGCCTGCTGACCCGCACACACTAGGAGGTTTCCCACCACCTTCCTCACGTCGTCCTTCACCATCTCCATGACAGCCTTGCCTACGATCCTCTGGGCACTTCCCCTATCCTGATGGGGCAACAGCCTGTTTTTTTTTTATCCAGCGGGATGAGCCGGCAGGCTGTCAAAGGCTCGAGGTATTGGCAATTCTCTGACGCCAATTTTCTTGCTAAGGCTGCTATTGCGTCAGATCCACAGATGGATGCCCAAAGTTGTTCTTACTGAGGAGGTGTTTCCACCCCTTGGCATCCATGCCTGATGGTCCAGCCGCTCCCTAAGTGTGAAGGGCGTGCCTCCAGATCGCGTCGCTGCTGATATGGTCAAAGACAACTCGATGCGGGAGGGTGTAGTCTCCTGGGAACTTCATTTCTGGGTGTGTAGGTCTAGCATCTGAATGCTTTGATCTGGCGTGTCTCTTCCGTCATGAGAAGGACCCCTGCCTCATCTTCTATTGCCAGTGATCTAGTTGCCATGGCCACTTTGCCTTGTCTCATTTTGTCAGCAAAGTTTCTAGCCCTATCGTTACTGTCATTTTTATGAAGGTTACGTCTGCGTAGTCTCTCATGCAGTGTTTTAGCCTCGTCAAGTAGCTTCCGGACGTACCCATTCCTCCACAGCTCCATTCTTCTTTGTACCGCCTTCACGTCTTCAGATTATTTCGACTTTTTGTGAGTTCGTTGGCATATAAGGTGCGGTAGTATGGCCAGAATCTTTAAAGCGTACAGAGCGATTTGCGTGGAGTTGTTATACGCTCTAATGAGGGAGGTTTTCTCCTCTATCAACGTTTTGGTGGCGTTACATTTCGGGGCCTCAAATATGTTACCGGGAGAAAACGTTACCACATGATTGTAAGCGTCTCGCACCCACTCCTGTCTCCTCGAGTGTCCACCTCTGCCAGAAGCGGAGCTCGCGCATGGCGTCCTCACCTTGGTCACCCTGTCTTTGTCTCTCGTCACCTGCACCCCCCTCCACCTGATCATCTCCAGGGCCTTCATTGGCCTGTCCACCCAGCACCACTTCTGGTTGCTCATCATTTTCCACATCCTGCCGTTGAGGGTTTGGGTTTCGACAGTTTTCACCTTTCTTACGGTTCACACAGGGTTGGCCTCGTCTTACGCACGAGCACCGAACACAGTTTTGATTGCTAGACGAACAGACGCAACTCTGAGGGGGCTCCATTTCGGTGCCATTATGAGAGTGTATCTTAGTTGTTATTTATGGTGATGAATAAAGCAACAGTAGCATACCCCACTTTGACTCTTGTCTCCCCCCATATACGTACACACACGCTTACATATGCCTACTCTGCCTTTACGGTAATACTAGAATGGTTGTTTCTGCTTCCACTACCATTGCTCCCCTCCACCACTTTACAATCTTATTAATGTACCTGATCCTACGCATATGAGCTGAGTAGTAGTAGTAGTAGTAGTAGTGATAACATTACCAGCTGTTCCCTGAGTCGGACAATCTGTGTTTAATGGTTCCTGAGCGTGGCCCACAGGCGGGGGTGGGACGTTACTAGGCAGCGGGGTGGGGTTGGCGGGGACACAAGAAGTGAGGGGATGTGCGTGGGTAGCAATGGGGGGGAGGGGGGATGTCTAATATTTACCCTCTTTCTTGAAAACTGACCCACTGCCGCCCATTCCGACCCCCCAGCCAGAACTCACCTCTCCCCTATACATCACTGACATTTAAACATATTTAACATACTGAGCAAATATATTGGATGATGTAAATGGGAAAACTATAACTTTCTCTCCCTTCTCTCTCCCTTCTCTCTCTCTCTCTCTCTCTCTCTCTCTCTCTCTCTCTCTCTCTCTCTCTCTCTCTCTCTCTCTCTCTCTCTCTCTCTCTCTCTTCCTCTCCCCTCTCCACTCTCCCCCCTCCTCTTCCTTCTCCTCTTTCCCTCTTTCCCTCCCTACCCCTCACTCCCTCTTTCTCTCAGCTCTGGCTTCCAATTTTCCACCTTTCGGCCGTCCGCCACAGAGTCTAGAGTCGCGCACGCCCAACGAGGTGACGTGGGGACACGGTTTGTTTTCTTCCGTAACCACTGACCCAATATGTATCGTTACAACAGTATTTTTCAAACTGCCGGCCAGCACACGGCCTCTCTCAACCAGCAGTAATTCGTAATTAACACCTGCATGGTCACTGGCACCGAGTTGCACTATATATCATTACATTCACTGCACGTTCACTCGTATACGATGGTATACAATCCAAGGAGGTATCGGCTGTAGTCTAGAACCTAACTTATGACACTAAATAAAGGAGCTAATCACAGCACGTCCTCTCCCTACGCCTACTTTACTACTACTACTATTACTACTACTATTACTACTACTATTACTACTACTACTACTACTACTGCTACTACTAATGTTACTACTAGTACTACTACCACTACTACTGCTTTATTATTCTTTTTTTACGTTTCACCTATTGTGCCGGTAGACTTTCTTGGTGGGGGCCTGGTGGTCTGCCCCAGCCCGTTCTAGCGCAGCCAGGTGTTTATAGTGGCGCCATCTTGCTTGGATTATGCTGGTTCCTGGAACTAATCTATGAGTTCTAGAGAGACTCTTGAGTCTGGGTTGATAAGTTTGTTCCATTGAACAATGTTTTTAGGTTTTAGTTGCCCTTAACGTTTACACAAAACATATGAATGAAGATTTTGTTTTTTACTTTCATTTTTAAATAAAAAAAAAGAAGCGAAATCGAAGATCCTAAATTTTCTATACCTTCACTATATATATGCATCTGTTTTGTCCAATTAACTTCACATATATTTTATTCAATGCATAAGGAATCATTCATGTTATTTTTTCTCTCGAATTACTCGCAAACCTTTTCATTTTTCTACATACATACATAAACAACATATATTTGTATGTATATTATCAACATATTGCGGCACCCACTACATATAAGAATTATTTATGCATCCACCACCACAACTCTGATGCCCCTTATCCGTTCCCCGCCAGACACATGTTCGCCTTCCTCATCACTATCATGAGCAAGGCAGCACGGGGGGCAGGCGAGGGGAAAGGAAAAGAGGAGGATGGTGGAGGAGGAGGAGGAGGAGAAGGAAGGGAAAAGGAGGTATCAAATTGCAGGAAAGAGCGGGGAGGTGGAAGGGCGTATCAGTATCTAGCAGCTTTATGGGGAGACATTTATAGTCTTCCTCTCAAAACTATATATGGATTTTTCGCTGCCTCATCTTTATGATATTAGAGGAACGAGTGCGACTTCCGTGTGTGTGTGTGTGTGTGTGTGTGTGTATTGCCACTTTCGGTCCAATATTTGGGCTACCGCCACGTAAACAGACAAAAAATAAAGGAAAAAGTGACTACATGGGTGGCTTCGGTGGACATGTCAACGCACGCTCTCCCTTCGTTCCCTGTCTATCATCATAAGCCATCACACACTGAGAAAAAAAGAGCGTAAATATCAATCAGAGTAGGAGGAGGAGGAGAAGAAAAGACTATTGAAAATATTGATGAACTGAAGGATGTTGAAGAAAGCGAAGAAGACAGAGTTGAATATGAATACCAAAAAAAATAATAATACCAAGAATAAGAGAAAAGAAAATAGCAAGGAAACTATAAGGACAAATGGAACATGAAAGCGAAAAAAAAAAGGAAAAAAAATCGGCAACCCATAACAGTAATAACATATACTAAGATGTCTCAAGATGGTGTGAAAGGATGAACGAGAAAAAAAATACAATAATCATGTAACAGTAACTTAGACCATTTAAGATTTTGTTGAACACGTTGGAAAATATAGAGGAAACGAAACTGAAAAGAGAAGCAAACAATAACAACAAACCAATCACACAGACCTGCATCGATGAGTCGTTCTTCCCCGGGCAGCACCCAGTCGTAGTGTAGGGACGAAGAGACGGAGGGTGAGCCGCTAAATGCTTCAGCTCTGAATTCCACTTCCTCCCCAACGGCGGCCATGTAATTTTCCGGCACCAGCCGCACCTGCGGGCGAGCACCACCATGAGGCAGGGAGATGGGTGAAAGATGCTGACGAGGAGGATATGAGGGAGGAGTAGCAGGAACAGAGGGAGGTGAACTAGAGGAATAATAATAAGAAGAATAGAAAGGAAAAAGAGGTGGAGAAGAAGAAAACATAGAACGGTGGAAAAGCAGACAACGGAAAGGCTGTTGGTTTTGAACAAGGCTGCTTTCTTTAGCTATTTAATATCTATATCATAGACTTTAAAGGACTGCAGAACAGATTAAAGCAGAGAACAGATTAATTAGACGAAACAAATCAAAATATAATAGATTACAGTAGTAGGAAATAGTAGGAAATAGTAGGAAAAACAGTACGAGCGGAAATGTACAATTCACTCCTGTCGAAGGAGGAAGGAGGTAAACAAGGAAGAGGAGGAAGGAGTGACAGGAATAATATCAGCAAAAAAATAGGAGGAAGGAAACTAAAGGATAAAGGAGAAAAGAGGAATAGGAGGGGAAAGAGACGGGGGGGGGGGGTTAGAGGGGGAAACACCATGAAGAAACTGTGGGATGGAAGACGAACCAGCCAGTGAACAGGTAATTAATAAAACTGGAGGGGAAAAAATCGAGCAAGAAAATTATTAAATTCAGCAAACAGGGCGAGCTGAGGAAGGGAGGCAGGGAGGGAGGAAGAAAGAGAATGAGGGAGAAGACGATGACGAGAAAAGCCGAGGAACACGTGTGGAAAGCAGAGGGGATGAGTAAGAGATAGTAAGACATGCAAAATGTGAATCCCTTAAATTCATAGATTTTATCCTTGCCATAACGCTGGGTCCTAGTGTGCATGATGAGAGAGAGAGAGAGAGAGAGAGAGAGAGAGAGAGAGAGAGAGAGAGAGAGAGAGAGATAACCAAGTTTATGTTTTCGCCGGACTGTATACGCTAATACCAAGATTTGCAGCAGAAAAGGAAAAAAGAAGAGGATGTGTACGCAGCAGGTATACAAGAAACAAAAGAGCAAAAGGAAAGAGGAGGAAGAAGAGGAAGAGGAGAAGGGAGAGGACGAGAAGCTTATCAACAACAAATTATATTTCCTTTACCAACAGCAACAGTTGAATTAAGTTCATCAATATAGCTTAGACAACACACACTTACCTGCATGTCAATAAGTTCTTTTCATTTATTTTTACATATGTTGTATACTTTTCTTGCACCCAAATAAGTCATTCTGAAGCTGATGCCCACCAATACTTGCACTATTACTTACTATTTTCTTGAAAGGATACTTTGAAAAATGTATACATATGTTTGTTAGTACCGGAAATCGTTTCAGTCTGGTGCCATATCTATGTTAGTCAGCCATTTGGTGAGTCGTTCAGTTCAGACTCTGTCTGCCAGTATCTTTTACTGTTTGTCAGTTTAATTGTTTGTTTAACCGTCTGTCTGCCTGTCAGTCTCTCTCTCTCTCTCTCTCTCTCCACACACACACACACACACACACACAATTCCAATATACCTTCCGTGAATAGATTATTTCTCGAGCCTATCTTTCCCATTAACCTTTCGTCTTCCCTCCGCACAGAGGCACTTCCGTTCCACGACGTAAAACTACATAAGCCTCTCAGCGCCAAATCATAAGTAGTTCCCTTTGGAACAGCATCATATAGCCTGACACACACACACACACACACACACACACACACACCGAATTACACACACACGCACCGATAAAGCCTGCTGTCACTCAATACCAAATCTCTTATTCGCTGCCTTTCAGGAGACTCGCAAATTGGAAGCCCTCCTGCTCCACCGAATTTCAAAATGATTGGCTCTTAAAGTCTTGTTACAAAATGGTCATTTCTCGTGATGAAATCACAATTTACTGGTAAAGGAACAAAATGGGTCATAGCAGTTCAGTTCCCTTTCTCTCTATGAAACTCTAACAGTCCTAAAGAGGTTGCCACTCTGCCGTCACTAAGGACTTGCCTCTCAGCACCTAATTACACTTCGGTGATAACCTCTCAAAAAGGAATCCCTTCTCGTCCACAGCACCTAGACCTTATGCTCACCCATCGTCAGCAGCACCTCGACCAATCCCGCCCCAACCCCCCTCTCATTTGCTCCGTCTCCGCTTGTCGCCTCTTTCTCATACCATGTCACACCACCTGTCCCTTTTATCTCGTGCGTAACCATGCCACACTTCTCCTTTCCTTTATTCGATTCCCCATAACTCCTCGCCTCCCATTTGTCCGCTCCCCCATAGCACCTCGTCTCCCTCTCATCCGCTGCCCGACCATTCATTGCCTCACTCGTCAGCTGCCCCACCATTTAGTGCCTTACTCTCTTCCACTAGGCGCCTCCGCGGTGAAGTAGCTGGCGTCCTTAATTAACTACGAATCTGAGAGCCTGGGTTCGAATCCCGGCCTAGGCAGTCGGCACGCAGACCACCTAGTTGTTCATCCTCCCTTTCGGGATGGTCGATAATAGGTACCTGAAGAAACTGGTGGAGGCTAAACTATGGTAAGCAGGATATTACACTACCTCTTTGCCTCTGGATACCTAAGGAAAGTAAACTGTGGTAACCCGGATGTTGCACTGGCCCTGGGTCGGCTGCATGGGTTCTCTCTCATCACTGTCGAAAATGGCCAACGGGACGGAGATGAACACCGCCGCCACGCCCAACTATAGCGTATGCTCCCAACTGTACCTTTATCTCCTCCACTGATCCACACTTATCCTTGCTGGCCAACCAGTTCATGCCTCATCCGTCTGCTGCCTCACTACCCAGTGCCTTCCTCTTCCACTGCACTACAACCCCTCTCCCTCCACTCGTCCTCTGCACCACCGAATCTTGCCTACCTCTTGTATACTGCTCAATCACTTAAGCCTCCCTCACACCCGCTACCACGCGGATATCACTTCCCTCCCGTCCGCTATCCATCACCCTCGCCTCCGTCTCGCCCCAAGCGATACCGCCGATCGTCTCCCAATTTATCTGTTGTTCCACCGACGCTCGCCTCGCACACATCTGCTACTCCACCAACTCTTGCCCTCCACTCATCTGCCGCTCCACCGACTCTCGCCTTCCACTCATCTGCTGCTCCACCGACTCTCGCCTCCCACTCATCTGCTGTTCCACCGACTCTCGCCTCCCACTCATCTGCTGCTATACCGACTCTCGCCTTCCACTCATCTGCTGCTCCACCGACTCTCGCCTTCCACTCATCTGCTGTTCCACCGACTCTCGCCTCCCACTCATCTGCTGCTATACCGACTCTCGCCTTCCACTCATCTGCTGCTCCACCGACACTCGCCTTACACTCATCTGCTGCTCCACCGACTCTCGCCTTCCACTCCTCTGCTGTTCCACCGACTCTCGCCTTCCACTCATCTGCTGCTCCACCGACTCTCGCCTTCGTCTCATCTGCTGCTCCACCGACTCTCGCCTTCCACTCATGTGCTGCTCCACCGACTCTCGCCTTCCACTCATTTGCTGCTCCACCGACTCTCGCCTTCCACTCATCTGCTGCTCCACCAACTCGCCTTCCACTCATCTGCTGATCCACCGACTCTCGCCTTCTTCTCATCTGCTGCTCCACCGACTCTCGCCTTCCACTCATGTGCTGCTCCACCGACTCTCGCCTTCCACTCATCTGCTGCTCCACCGACTCTCGCCTTCCACTCATCTGCTGCTCCACCGACTCTCGCCTTCCACTCATCTGCTGCTCCACCGACTCTCGCCTTCCACTCATCTGCTGCTCCACCTACTCTCGCCTCCCACTCATCTGCTGCTCCACCGACTCTCGCCTACCACTCATCTGCTGCTCCACCGACTCTCGCCTTCCACTCATCTGCTGCTCCACCGACTCTCGCCATCCACTCATCTGCTGCTCCATCGACACTGCCTTTCACTTATCTGCTGCTCCACTGACTCTCGCCTTCCACTCAACTGCTGCTCCACCGACTCTCGCCTTCCACTCAACTGCTGCTCCACCGACTCTCGCCTTCCACTCAACTGCTACTCCACCGACTCTCGCCTCCCACACATCATCTCGGAGCTATTTCAATAAAATTAATGATGGCTCGAGCAAAGGGATTATGCAGTCCTGAAGAAAAGAGCGCAGGCTTTGTCGAAAGAGGAGAGGGACACTTTGCGGCATTGCATTTGATGCAATGGATATCAGAGAACCAATATTTTTTATCAAGCCTCTGATTCGATCATTGGAAGGAGGGCCTGCTCTGTAGTTTCTTGTATATTGACCATTTTTGTTTATATATATATATATATATATATATATATATATATATATATATATATATATATATATATATATAAATATTTAATTATTTGCTTTTTTATTTGTTTGTCTTTAATATTTTTTTTACAACAAAGGAGACAGCTCAGTGGCACAAAAAAAGCAAACAATAATAAAAAAAAAAACCACTACTCGCTGCTCCTAAAAAAGAATCCAAAAAAGGTGGCCGAAAGAGAGGTCAATTTCGGGAGGAGAGGTGTCCTGATACCCTTCTTGAAAGAGTTCAAGTCGTAGGCAGGAGGAAATACAGATGAAGGAAGATTGTTCCAGAGTTTACCAGGGTGAGGGATGAAAGAGTGAAGATGCTGGTTAACTCTTGCATAAGAGGTTTGGACAATATAGGGATGAGCATGAGTAGAAAGTCGTGCAGCGGGCCGCGGGGGGGGAGGCATGCAGTTAGCAAGTTCAGAAGAGCAGTCGGCGTAGAAATATCGATAGAAGATAGAAAGAGAGGCAACATCGCGACGGAATTTAAGAGGTAGAAGACTATCAGTAGGAGGAGGAGAGCTGATGAGACGAAGAGCCTTAGACTCCACTCTGTCCAGAAGAACTGTGTGAGTGGAGCCCCCCCCCACCCCCCATCCCCCACATACGAGGGCGGACAAGGCCCCTGTATATGGATAGCAACTGCGCGGGGGAGAAGAACTGGCGGAGACGATAAAGAACGCCCAACCTCGAGGAAGCTGATTTAGCGAGAGAGGAGATGTGAAGTTTCCAGTTGAGATTTTGAGTTAAGGATAGACCGAGGATGTTTAGTGTTGAAGATGGTGATAGCTGAGTGTTGTCGAAGAATAGGGGATAGGTGTTTGGAAGAGTGTGTCGAGTTGATAGGTGGAGAAATTGAGTTTTTGAGGCATTGAAGGACACAAGGCTCTTTCTGCCCCAATCGGAAATGATAGCAAGGTCTGAGGTTAAGCGTTCTGCAGCCTCCAGTCTGGAGTCGTGTACTTCCTGTTGTGATGGTCTTCTATTGAAAGAAGTTGAATAATGCAGCAAAATGCCAGCACACTTTGTATGTCTTATTATTTAGTTCAGTTGTAATGCAATAACGGTAATGTTTTCTGCTGTACCAAATATAGCGTGTAACACAGCATGTAATGTATACTACGTAAATAGCCTAAGCACCAACCGCTTTTTTCTTGACCGCAGTACTGTCACTTTCCTTTCGTGAAGCCCCACCATTCGTTTCCTCTTTCCTGTCTGCAGTTCTACTTGTCACCATTTCAAATTCACTCAGTAGCAACAGTCGCCGCTTCTCTATAGTCTGCAGCTCCACCACCAATAGAAGCGAACATCCAACAACTTGACACATGTCTTGATTCAGCAAGTTCCTTCGTGAGTAGGCGATAATGTAATAATTGTAATTCCTAAAGAAAACTTCATTCCAGACTGAAAATATTTTTTTTCTGCAAAACACTGAATAAACAAAAGAATTATAAGATGAAAATAACGTCCATATTTTATACAACTGCGGCCGGACGCCTGAGAACGGCACCAAAACAACAGTGTGGATGCTTTACCTGTCATTGTAAACAAAGTATTCTTGGTCTGGGAGTGCTTGGGAAGGTTGGACTATTGGTTGAACTATTACGAACAGACCGTTGTTGCTCTCAGTCCAACACATCTTTTACATCTCGTTTTTCATATTGTACGCCTCCATGGATGTATTTTCTGGGATGGAAATGTCGCGCAGCTCTTCACACCACTTATATATGGATATCTGTCTAGTGTCTTGCATGAAGACTTAGAGTCTGCAACAGCACATGTATGGCCTGCTATTTGCATGGGCACATCACATTCAAAATATACGCGCCAAGTCAAGTGATAATTTCGTGCATCTGGCCGAAATCATTAATGGTTTCTTCTATTTACGATGATCCGTTTCAGATCACTGACATAATCATGATCTGCCTGATCAGAAACCGCGAGTTGTTTGTAGCAGACGACACCTACTGTCCTCAGTTGCAACGCAGTTGACACATGACGAGTTTTGCATTGGCGTTCGGAACCATGCTTCTGTAATCCTGGATATGCGGATAAGACGGCTCCCTATGTCTTTGTATGCAAATGTATGAGTGAACAACCATTGTGTGACCTACACGTAGAGCTGCATATTGCATCGGCCAGTGTTTGAAATTTCTCTTCTTCCTCACTCACCATCACGCTATTTTTAACATATTTTTGCGGTTTTTAACGCATGTCTATGTCTTATTAACCAACCACCAATACTTATATACCGTATGGAAACCTTAGACACTACCAGGGGACCATATTTGTAAGTAAAATATGATAAATAGCAGAAATATATATCAATCAGGCCGTAGTCAAAGGGATACGATCTGCCGATCTGTCTCAGGGAGTTCCGTTTTCGCAGAGCGAATCCAAACCAGATTCAGATCCCAACCAATATTGAAGAGCTGATCATTGCTCTAGAACAGGGGTTTCCAACCTGGGGTACATGTACCCCTAGTGGTACATTGGCACTTTTCAGGGGGTATATTGTGTCCGAGAGAATAACCACTACTGTACAATACATGGTGTTGTAATCTGCATTCAAATTGCACAATGTCGGATTTTTTTTCAATTTCCTCATTTTAGTAAGCAAAACTTATTTAAATTATATCATCAGTCTACACATACTTATTTCATAATAAAATAACATCAAAAAATTACAATTTCATCGTTTTTTTTTTTTTCCTAAATGTTTAGGGGTACACGGGAACTTATAAAAATGCCCAAGGGGTACAGAGGAACAAAAAGGTTGGGAACCCCTGCTCTAGAAGAAGAGGTCTCAATACCAAGTGGGATCACGCGTAATGAGGCGGGTCTTGTGTGTGACGTCATATGGCTTGGTTGTAGTATAAACAGTGGACTCAATATAAATATATAATTTGAGGAGATGAAGAAGGGGAAGAAAAGAGGCCTCATTTAAAAATATAAAACAGCAGTAAGTAATCAGTATAAGGCCTTCCATCGCACTCCCATATCTTCTATTCTTCCCCACACCTACCATCACACCCCACACCTTTCCTCACACCCAACATCTTTCTTCACACTCCCACATCCTTATATCCCCATATCCGCACTCACCCACACACCTTCCATCACCCCCCACACCTTTCCTCACAATCCCGCATTCTCACTCACTGTTGTATATTATTTCTCTGACTGCACTGCAGTAACTAATAGCTTCTAGAAATCTAAAGAAAATTCAAAATAATGATATTTATAGTTTGAGTGCAATCTATCTCTCTCTCTCTCTCTACCTGTAGCCTGGTAGCCTCTCTACCTGTAGCTCATCTCGCATGAGGTTAATACTGCCATTGTGTTGTATTTACATCTCTGACTGCAGTATTTAATGGCTTAAAAAAAATGCTATTGAAAGTTTATGAGCGCAGTCTAGCGCATTATTTCTCTCTCTCTCTCTCTCTCTCTTCAAACACAGAAGGAAATACAGATAAAGGAAGATTGTTCCAGAGTTTACCAGCGTGAGGGATGAAAGAGTGAAGATGCTGATTAACTCTTGCGTAAGGGATTTGGACAGTAAAGGGATGAGCTTGAGTAGAAAGTCGTCTGCAGCGGAGCCACAGGAGGGGAAGAGGCATGCAGTTAGCAAGTTCAGGAGAGCAGTCGGAGTGAAAATATCGATAGAAGATAGAAAGGGAGGCAACATTGCTGCGGAGTTTAAGAGGTAGGAGACTATCAGTAAGAGGAGGGGAGTTGATGAGACTGGGATCACACATCTGCGATTTTGCCTCTGCGACTTACTGCGATACCGAAAATGTGAAAAAAGGGGTGAACTCGCAGTCTACTCCGCTCTCGCTACAACAATCGTAACAGGAATCGGAGAGAGTCTTTCCGAAGCGTAGCTGTGCGCAACGTATGGCGGGTGATCGTGCGATGCGGCCACCGCTGCGATTTGTTTTGGAATGTTCAAAACAGATCACAACTGCCTCTGCGATTCCCATGTCGCTCGACTCATCGCAGCTTGATCGCAGTGTGAACGCAGTGAAAGCGCAGCATACTGCGACTCGGCAACGACATCGTTGCAATGATTGCAGTGGCCTGCGACAAATCGTTGTCGAATCTAGTAACTGTCTCATCCCGAGACGTGGCAACGAGGAATCGCTGTGGCGTCTCCTATAAATAAGCTGAGCGAGCGCTCCTCCCTTTTAATGGGCGGTCTTCGGACAAGGCCCGTTGTGTCGAGCTGATAGGTGGGGAAATTGGGGTTTTGAGGCATTGAAGGACACCATGTTACTTATGCCCTAGTCGAAAATATTAGCAAGGTCAGAGGTTGCGTTTTGCAGCTTCCCGTCTAGAGTCTTGTAATTCCTATTGTGAGGGCCTTCTGTTTGTTGTGGAAAGAAGATCATTGATGAATATCAGAAAAAAAGAGGGGAACTGGACAAAACCCTGCGGGACACCACTGTTGGTAGGTTTAGTGGTAAAACTGACAGTCTACCACAGCAGAGATAGAACGGCCGGAAATGAAATTGGATATAAAGGTACAGAGAGAAGGATATAATCCGGAGTAGGGTAGTTTAGAAAGCACAGTTGTGGCACACTCTGTCGAAAACTTTCGAAATATCTAGGCCAACTGAGAAAATTTCACCGAAACGGCTAAGAGAGGAAGACCAGAAGTCAGTTAAGAAAGCAAGATCACCAGTAAAACGCCCCTTGCGGAACCCATACTGGGGATCAGATAGAAAGTCAGAAGTGGATAGATGCTTATGAATCTTCTGGTTAAGAATATAATCAAAAGCTTTAGAAAGGCAGGGAAGTAATGCTATAGGACGGTAGATTGAGGGATTTGAACGGTCACCCTTCTTAGGCACAGGCTGTATGTACGCCTACTTTCAGCAAAAAGGAAAGGTAGATGGTGACAGGCAAAGACGAAAGAGTTTGACTAGGATATATATATATATATATATATATATATATATATATATATATATATATATATATATATATATATATATATATATATATATATATTGTTTCCTTCCATCCACAGTCTTACCTCACGCCGCCTATTTGTCCGCGGTCAAGCAGCCTAAGGCCTTGCTGCAGCACACTGCTTTCCCAATTTTTTTTTTTTTTTTACAGCTAAGGAGACAGTTCAAGGGCTCAAAAGTAAACATTAATAAAAAGCCCGCTACTGCTGCTCCTAAAAAGAATCCAAAGAGGTGGCTGGAAGATAGGTCAATTCGGGAGGAGAGGTGTCTTGATACCCTCCTCTTGAAGAGTTCAAGTCGTAGGCAGGAGGAAATACAGATGAAGGAAGATTGTTCCAGAGTTTACTAACGTGAGGGATGAAAGAGTGAAGCTGCTAGTTGACTCTTGCACAAGGGGTTTGGACAGCATAGGGATGCGCATGAGTAAGTCGAGTGCAGCGGGGCCGCGGGAGGGGGGGAGGCATGCAGTTAGCAAGTTCAGAAGAGCAGTCAGCGTGGAAATATCGATAGAAGATAGAAAGAGAGGCAACATTGCGGCGGAATTTAAGAGGTAGAAGACTATCAGTATGAGGAGGAGAGCTGATCAGACGAAGAGCCTTAGCCTCCACTCTGTCCAGAAGAGCTGCGTGGAGCCCCCACACATGAGATGCATACTCCATACGAGGGCGGACAAGGCCCCTGTATATGGACAGCAACTGTGCAGGGGAGAAGAACTGGCGGAGACGGTACAGAAGGCTAGGAGATCACCAGTAGAACGCCCCTTGCGGAACCCATACTGGCGATCAGATAGAAGGTCAGAAGTGAAAAGGTGCTTTTGAATCATCCGGTTAAGGATTGATTCAAAAGCTTTAGATAGACAAGAAAGTAAAGCTACAGGACGGTAGTTTGAGGGATTGAGCGGTCACCCTTCTTAGGCACAGGCTGTATGAAGGCATACTTCCAGCAAGAAGGAAAGGTAGATGTTGACAGGCAGAGGCGAAAGAATTTGACCAGGCAGGGTGACAGCACGGAGGCACAGTTTTTTAAGGACAATAGGAGGCACTCCATCAGGTCCATAAGCCTTCTGAGGATTGAGGCCAGAGAGGGCATAGGAAACATCATTTTGAAGAATCTTTATAACAGGCATAAAGGAGTCAGAGGGGGGATGAGTAGGAGGAATATGCCCAGAATCATCCAGAGTGGAGTTTTTAGAAAAAGTTTAAGAGAAGAGTTCAGCCTTAGAGATAGATGAGACGGCAGTGTTGCCGTCAGGACTGAGGAGGAGGAAAGATGAAGAAGTGAAGTTGGAGGAGATGTTTTTGGCTAGATGCCAGAAGTCACGGGAAGAGCTAGAAAAAGCAAGGTTTTGGCATTTTCTATTAATGAAAGAATTTTTGGCTAGTCGGAGAATAGATTTGGCACGATTTCGGGCAGAAATGTAAAGTTCATAATTAGCATTAGTTTGAAGGCTCTGGTACCTTTTGTGAGCTACTTCTATCATTGACAGCACGAGAACAAGCGTGATTAAACCAAGGCTTTTTAGCGTGAGGAGAGAAAGAACGAGGAATGTATGCCTCCATTCCAGAGATAATCACCTCTGTGATGCGCTGAGCACACACAGAGGGTCTCTATCCTGGAAGCAATAATCATTCCACGGAAATCGGAAAAGTACATCCTCAGGTCGTCCCACCGAGCTGAAGCAAAATGCCAGAAGCATCGCCTCTTCGGTGGGTCCAGAGGTGTACAGGAGCGATAGGATAGGATGCAGAAATAAGATTGTGATCGAGGAGCCCAACGTCTATATCATAGACTTCAAGCTTCCTTATCGTCACCAACCCAATCGGCCGTCGCCTCCACTTTGATATATCTCCTGCTCACTGCCAGAGAGCCGCGGCGAACCGCCACGCTCGCATGGGTAAAGCAAGGGTGCTAGGGGGGCATTCGAGATTACTTTGGCATCAAATATGAATGTATAGGATTTAAATGAGTATCAGATACCCGAGCCGAGGAATCGTAGCGGAGCGTAGCACTAATCCGGGATCACCGGGAGGATCAAAACCATAATTAAGTTTCTGTCCCGCCCGCCCTCCAAACAGCCGCCGCCCCCGCGCCGCCAGGTTAATAGTCGGGTCCTGCATCAGGCAGACTGGCTTACCGGGACTACGTGATACTCTTGTTAAGCAGGTGTGCGTGTCCTAGACGACCGCCCGCGACTAACTACACCATGTGAGCAGTCCAGCCACTACGCTATGGCTGTCCTCACTGCAAGAAGAGACACTACTGTAAAATGTACTAATATTGTAGTGGTTTAACACAAGCCTGTAGGCTCATTTATTCATGATGTACGTAACACTTATTTAACCGTGATTTTGAAGCTCCTCAAAAACCCTGGTTTTCATCTACATCATCTTTAAGCTCGAGCAATATGGTGGAAAATGTGGTAAGGTAGCTAGTTTATATTCATAAAATTAAAATGTCATTGATATTGCAAAGAATAAATGTAAATTACACATATACCATTGAAATGAAAAAAAATATAACCAGGACATTGGACGGCAATAAATTCCTCGCCACCCGGTCGTTCAGCCCGCCCGCCCGCCTGCCTGCGTGCCATGCCGTGCTGCAGTAATTGCCGAGCCGCACATTACTCGTTGATAAGCCCACACATTTTTATTTGCCCGCATTGATTCCCTGTGACAATGTTTAAGTAATTTCATCCATTGCAGCCCGTGTCAATATCACGAACGGATCCGTCAATAATGAGTATTTGAGGATAATTTAGGCAAGCCAGGGCATATAATGATCTTTTATGCACTGTTTGTCTCATGATAAACAAGCCAACGGGAAAATCAAAAGCACATTACAAAAAGCTACATCAGCGCCGCCCTATCACGAGTGCCGGCAGCAACGAACTGCATTACTGGAAGATTTTTTTTTTTTTTTTACTAGCAGCAAGATTTGCGCAGTTACTCATTAAACGTGATAGTTATTTTGTTGACCACAGTTTTCTGCTATTTTATACAATTTTATTATTATATTTTTTATCTAATTATACGTTTTTTTTTCCTCTTCGTAATTAATCATAATACAACATTTATGAGAGAGAGAGAGAGAGAGAGAGAGAGAGAGAGAGAGAGAGAGAGAGAGAGAGAGAGAGAGAGAGATCCATACAGAAGTGTTTAACACTCTCGCCTCACACAAACACGAGCTCCATGGTTTGATATAAGGGCAGAATGTAGACTGATGTAAATGTTTTTCATCCCTGCATTGTTTTCACATGCAGTGAACGGCTACGGAGTGTCCCACATTTTGGGTATGTGTAGCTGTCATGTTAGGTCCAAGGCGTACCAAAAGATCCGTGAATATGTATCTTCAAGCCCAAACAGAGAGGATCCTGGCTGACGATCGCTGGTCCATCACATGCTCAGATCATGGTGAATGACTCTCTCTCTCTCTCTCTCTCTCTCTCTCTCTCTCTCTCTCTCTCTCTCTCTCTCTCTCTCTCAGCAGAACACATTCGTCCCCTTGTGCGAGAAGCGAATTAACACTAATAAAATCCCACCTTGGTTTAATAGCGAAATTAAATACTCAGTCAAGGAGAGAAAATTGTTTTACAGGTTAAAGAACAAAGCACTCCCGAAAACATTAGCCTTTATAACGATGACAGGCGACGAGTAAAAAGATCAGTATGTCAGGCAAAGCGTAGATATGAAAAAAAATATTGCAGCCAACTGTAAAAATAATCCGAAATATTTATTCAGTTACATAAAAAACAGACAGGCGATCAGAAGTGGAATTGGACCTTTAACAAACAGCGACGGTGCACTAGTGACTGACAGCCAACACATTGCAAACCTATTAAACAGTTACTTTTCCTCAGTGTTTAAACTAACAGTCTTCCTCCCACTACCACCAGCACCAGTACTAATGTAAATCTTGAGCATGCATTGCCTAATTTTGAAATAACAACTGATAAAGTCCTTAAAGCTTCCATTCACTTAAAACAAATAAAATCCCGGACCCGATAAAGAATATTCTATACTGCTTAAAGAAACAACGAGCGAAATCGTCTCCTCCAGCACACCCGTCTTCACTATGTCATTGCGACAAGGCATTGTCCCTTCGAATTGGAAAAAGGCTAACGTGACACCGATTTTTAAGAAAGGAGACAAAAAAATACCAGGTAACTACCGACCCATTAGTCTAACTTCAATTGTAGGTAAGCTACTTGAGAGCATCATTGAGACAAATTGTGAGTTACCTCGAAAGCCACTCATTAATTGGGGATTCACAACATGGCTTCCGTAACAAAAGATCCTGCCTATCAAACCTATTGACCTTTTATAACGACCTCTTCTCAGTTTATGACGTAACCAAATCATTGGACGTAGTCTATCTTGATTTCCAGAAAGGGTTTGATAAAGTCCCACATCATAAATTACTTTATAAATTAAAGCAAATAGGTATTGACGGTCAAGTAAACCAATGGATCGCGAATTGGTTGAGCAACAGACAACAAAGAGTGGTGATTGACGGATTTAACTCAGAGTGGGCGTCGGTCACTAGTGGCGTCCCTCAGGGCTCGGTTCTTGGCCCAGTGCTCTTCATTATTTCCATCAGCGACATGGATGTTGGATTAAAAAATCGCATTAGTAAATTTGCAGACGACACAAAGATTGGTAACTCGGTTCTCACTGACGAAGACAGGCAAAGCCTCCAAGAGGATTTGCACAAAATTTCAGCTTGATCGGATAGATGGGAGATGCCCTTTAACGCAGACAAGTGCCAGGTCCTTCATGTTGGAACAAGAAATAAGAAGTTCGATTACGAGATGCGCGGCGTTAAACTCACAAGCGTTCAATGCGTTAAGGACCTGGGGGTCAAAATCGCGTCAAACCTCAAATTCTCACATCAATGCATCGATGCAGCAAATAAAGCGAACATAATGTTGGACTTCATTAAAATAAACTTTTTATTCAAGAATAAAGATGTAATACTTCTGCTCTACAATAGTTTAGTCAGACCCCACTTGGAATATGCGGTACAGTTTTGGTCTCCTCACCATGCAAAGAAGGTGTTCAGCGTCGGGCAACAAAAATGATCCCTTCCTTGCGCAACAAATCTTACGAAGAAAGGCTTTCCACCCTTAACATGTTCTCTCTTGAGAAACGTCTGATTAGTGTAGATTCACTTAGGTTTATGGACAGACCACCTAGTCTGGACCATGGGGTCTATGGTCTGATTTTCTATGTAATTCTATGTAAATCTCTCTCTCTCTCTGTGTGTGTGTGTGTGTGTGTGTGTGTGTTTTCTATGCTAGAATTTCAAGACCTGATGGTTTACGTATTCTCTTAAGAGAGACGAAAGGTGTTGTAACAGTGAGCAATAAAACAATTAACATAAAATAAAGAAAACAGTGTTTGAGGACATTGCCTGAAAGATATTCTAATGTAGCAATATGGTGACTTATTCCACTACACTAATTTATTAATAACAAAAAAAATCTGGAATTATAATAGTTTGTATACAATTATATAATCTACTCTGTTCTGTCAAAGAGATTACTTAAGTTTGTGACGGTAATATCATAACGGTGCGTCACTCTTTTAACAATGTCTAAACCAAGTAGTGTCTTTAAACTTACAAAGTGCAGATACAAGAGGAAGTGCCTCAAGCCATTACCGCAGCCTGATTTCGCCCAAGCACCTGCCACTTCGACACACCCGTCTCATTATCTTTACGGAAAAAGTTGACGTATTGAAATGTATATTTTCATGTACACCACTACAAGTCGGTTCGTAAGACATCTGATCCCAGCACACCTCAGTTCCCAAAGCAGCCTGAATTTAGCGTTAGCCACGAAGGACGAGCGGCGGTCTGTTATCTGCACCTGTTATGCAGCCGCGTCAGCCTCACCCGGGAGAAGGGTGGTGGTGGAGCAGAGGACTAGTGACGCGTGTCTGGACTCTAGAGGAAAACTGGGCTATTAATATCCCAGGTAGAGTTTGGCCAGGATAGTGCAGGCTTCCTCCCTCCTTCCCCCTCACCTGCCTCACCGACACGCACGCGATCCTGACGTCTCCCTCCCTCCCTCCCTCTCACCCTTTCTGGACCCTGCACGTAAGCCCGCCCGGCCGCTTTTCCGCCTCACAATAGCCAGGAAAATCATCACGCTGCGGGAATTTTCCGATAACTGCGTTGGTTGTTTTGGAAGTTGGCACATCAGTCACTGGCACGAGTATACACTTGTGTGTGCGATTTGATTCCTGAGGGCCTTATTCCGCCGAAGGAGATCACACCATTGGAAGGTGACACAATATGCGACCAAGATGAAAAGGAGTACTAGAACAAACTCGAAACGAATAAGTCAACGGGACCTGATAACTTGTCTCTGCTGTTATTGAAAGAACTTAAACAGCAAATATTTCTGCCACTTTATAGAATATATAACTGGTAACTACAACTGTACAAGGTACTTACAGACTGAAAATGGCAAACGTACGTAACACTAATTTTCAAAAAGGAGATAACAGCGTTGTCTTCAAACTATAGGCACTATTAGTTTGGCATCAGTAACAGGCAAATCGCTGAGAGGATTATTAGACAAAATTGAGAGTTTTCTAGAAAACAATAATATATTTTCAGATACCCAGCACAGTTTCAGAAAAAACATTGTTCACGTTTAACAATGATTGACTTCTTCCAAGGTATATATAAAATTGATGATTATATCCCAGCTATATTATTTATCTGTCAAATACTTTTGGAAGTCCAGATATATAATATCGCTGAGATGTGATTATTCCAGTTATCATATATAACTTGGAAGTCGAGCGGGTATAGGAAATGACTGCGTGAATAAGAGATTAGCTGAGTATTCAGCGTGCGGGCGCGGTCTCCTGGAGTACCCGGTTCAACTCTCGCCCGCCGCTATAAGCTGAAATTTTCCAGTTATCGGTGAGTAGCCGAAGACTACCCACATGCTGTCCTGAAGACCACCTATAAACCAGGACTCAAGTGAAATTTCAGAGTGAAGCAAATATCAGTTCCGGGTGCCCATGAGCCAAGCAATGTGCTACTATAAACACTTGCCTGCTCCTCTAACGGGCCGGTGCCAACCAGAAGGACCCATCATGAAAGCCTACTGATACCAAACGTACAGACCTGCAGAACTAAAAAAAGTAACAAACTAGATCTACACAAAAGACAGGCTCTAAGTAGCTTTCAGTTACTAGTGATGTAACAGAGACACCTACCAAATATATGTGCTTGAGATAATCTAGCTAGTTTCATGATTTAAAAATATTCGTAATTTAATTGAATGACGGCACTCTAATTTAACAATCAATGACATCACCTAAGAAACAAAGTACACTAATACTACTACCAGTTTTCAAGGGAGAACGGGCTTTTCAAAACAAAACAGCAGCAGCATTGAAGGCGACAGTAGGCTACCTATAAAGTAATGCACACTTTCCGTCATTATTTCCTACATAGCTCCTTGACATAGGCCTACTAAATATAATCACATAAAAAGTATCTTCTACAGTAACTTCATACAGGTAGGAATCATTGTATTAAGGAATAAGTTTCGTATATGTGGTTAGGAGGGGCTGGTAGGATATGTACAGTCGCGATATGAAGTGATGTCGCCGTGTACGTTTATTTTCGATCACGCAAGTATCGTTATATATTTTCAAGAGTACCATTATTTTCCTGTATCTTCAGCATAATTTAACTAAATATATTTTAGAAGCTAGAAAAAAATAGAAAAGAAATATTCAATGATGTCTTACGAAGAGTTGTCGAAATATTTTGACACAAAGTGTTTTCGTTCACCAAGGAACAAGTCAAATGAAGTCCAACTATCGACATATTACTCAAACAGAAAGTAAAATTATCTTTTCATGATCATTGTTGACAACACTAAATCTAACATATGCACAATATATAGGACATGCATAATTAGTCGATATCCTAATCAAGGATGGCGTAATTGATTTAATTTATATTCTCGTTTGATGATGACGTCATCGCCCGCGCACCATACCTATTATTCACCCCTGACTCACTCTTTGTCTTTCGTGGTCAACATAACGATAACAAAAGCTTTCCGTGGACTTCTAATGAATGATAGTGATCAAGGGAAGATGCCCACAGCCTATAACTATCGAGGGATTGTCGGAGATGGAAAAATAAGAATAAATAGCTTCAGAATAGTCGTGTTTTGTAACTACAAGCTCCTCACTTTGCCGCCGATCGCAAACATCATTGCCTTTCTTGGTCAATTTAACGATGACAAAAGCTTCATGTAGACTTCTAATGCTTGGAGGTGATCAGTGGAACATGTCCACAGCTTATAAGTGCCATAGAATAATCGAGGAAGGTGGGGAAATAAGAATATATGGCTTTGAAAAGTGCGGGCGGGTAGGCTAATCGCAGCGTTCCCAAATATTAGGCTATGGTCGAGTGTTCGTAGAGGCGTCCGGAATTTTGATAGTTCAAATAATTATGGCAACGCTACCTATGAAGGCATTCTTCATTCATCATCGTTACTGAGCAATGTTACTATATATTTCAGTGCCCATGCTTATGATAAGAAGCCATCATCGTGAATAAAAGGTGTTTAATGAGAAACCTTATTATTTGATCGTCTCTTAATCAATAAAACGCAAAGTAACACCAGTAACTGTCCATTCGCTTCGTGTTATACTGTGCGTGTGTATTAATAACTGCAGAAGACAGTTCATGGAATGACCTAAATATATATATATATATATATATATATATATATATATATATATATATATATATATATATATATATATATATATATATATATCGCCTAAATCTGAACAACGTATAACAACTGTTTTGCAAAGATAAGCACACGACGTGAGCTAAATCATTTCAAGGTTGTCTTCAGTACTGAAGACAACACATGACATTCGCAGTCGCATTTTTTAAAGCAAATTAATGTATAATTGTAATTCAGGTACTGCTACGTTATTTTACCGTGTTTTACATCACAAGGTATTATAGATTATCATTAAAAGGGAACATTATAACATAAACAATAAATACACATCACTTCCGTTACCTTCAAATGCTCCCGTACGAAACATTTTGAGAGCGGCGACATCACTTCATATCGCGACTGTACGCTTGGCGGGATAGCGGGTGACGGAGAGCGCTGCAGACGACGCACCACCCGTCTCTCCAAGCCACAAATACTAAACTTACTTCTTAATTAATACAATGATTCCTACCTGTGTAAAGCTACTGTAGAAGATACTTTTTATGTGATTATATTTAGTAGGCCTATGTGAATGAGCTATGTAGGAAATAATGACGGAAAGTGCATTACTTTATAGGTAGCCTACTGTCGCCTTCAATGTTGATGTTGTATTGTTTTGAAGGTCCTGTTCTCCCTTGAAAACTGGTAGTAGTAGTATTGTACTTTGTTTTAGATGATATCATTGATTGTTAAATTAGAGTGCCGTCATTCAATTAAATTACGAATATTTTTAACCATGAAACCAAAGTATAATCATACTAAGTATGTTCACGCGCAGGAGAGGCGTGGCAAAGAAGTGACGTCATAATGCCTCGGTGGGTCCGAGGCATGGAGGTAGAATTGGTGGAGTCGACACAGCCCGCTAATCCCATTCATTGAGGTGAAGCCGCCCAACTGTCATTTTTAGGGCCACAAGATGAGGGATACCCGGGTGAGAACTCACGTCCACTACCGATGACTCAAGACTCCGTCTCATTCATTATGATGGTGGTGTTTTTGAGTACTGTACATTTATTGTTGCGGTAGATCTATTTCATAAATGCCTGACCTGACAACACCTGGCAGCCTGGCCGAGCCCATTAAGGGGCAGCCTGACCTGACATCACCTGGCAGGTGTCAGCAACCTTGCGGCCCTAAAAATGACAATTCGGCGGATTCATTTTTTAGGGCTGATGTCGACTCCACAAATTCTACCTCCATGGTCCGAGGACAGAAAATAGAGTAATTGATGGGTGACTAGTATTTTTTTTGTCCACTGTACGAGTATACTATCTTTTCTTTAGCAACTCCAAGTATACCATTCGTATTTAACTGTGAAAAACAATTCCACGTTTATGTTTATAATTGGTTGTGCAGTCACCTACAGCATATTTATTAGGCATCCTGGTTCACGTCAACGCTGTGCACCCAACCCCGTCTCGTTGCAGACTGACTCGGTTCTACCCAACGGCCCCTGCTTCTGGTGCGGCATCCAAGAAGCAGGCTGCTTTCCCGTTGCTATTTAGCAACATCTGAACAACCCGCTGCTCTCAAGGCAACCAACTAACAACCTCCGCTCGGCGCGATCCAAAGAGAATGGTGGGGACTGGATGGTGGCGGTTGCTAATGCACTAAGCGTGTTCATTGGCGGGCGGGAGTGATACGTCGCTGCTACTCACTAACTCGACGTCACACGCAAGACAGCCAGTCACAAGAAGCCTTTCTCTTGAGGTTGTGGGAGTCACGCGGCATTATTTACAAGCCTTCAGACAGCGTCTCTTCACCACAGGCTACACTCACAAGTCCTGACAGCACGTTTAACACCAACAGTATGGCTACTGGACCATCTAAGAAGATGCGTCGGCCACGGTTCAGCAATAAGGAGATCCTAACCCTGGCATAGGAGGTGGAGAGTCAGGCGTGCAACAAAATCACTGCAGACAGGAAGAAAAAGCCTGGGAGGATGTAGCTGCATCAGTCATTGTTTGTTCAACCACTACAACCATTTCCAGCCTTGGGATAAAATGGATCTTACACATACCACAACTGGTCAGGATTTTATCTGGCAATGTAGTAAAATAATTGCATGACATAGTTAATAAGGTTTTGATGATTAGTATAGGCGAGGGGGGGGGTGGGGGGAGTAATGGGAGCAATAGGAGGAGTTATGGGAGAGGACATCTAGCTTATAATACAACCAGGCAGCTTAGAAGTAATTATAGGGGAGTAACAGGGCGGACTAAGAATCTCCTATACTAACAGCAGTAGCCTCAGAAACAAGATAGACTTACTAAGGGGTGAAGCTTGTTCAGAAAATTTTGACATAATTGCGATCACTGAGACATGGATAGACACGGCCAATAAAATTTTTAGATCGGGCTATCAGGCGTTTCACAAAGACAGAAGGGTCAGAAAGGGAGGTGGAGTTGCGCTATATGTTAAAGACACACTTAAATGTATAGTTAACAATTCGGTCAAAACTAACATGGATTCAGAATCGGTTTGGGTGGACGTTTACAAAGGGAAAGAAAAACTAACTCTAGGAGTTCTGTACAGGCCGCCCAACCTAAACAGGCAGGACACAAGTATATTACTACAGGAGATTGGCAGGGCGAGTAGGAGTATAAATGTCTGCGTAATGGGGGACTTTAATTATAGGAATATAGACTGGGAAGACCTAGTGGGTGACCTGGAAGCCGAGGATTTTCTTGAAGTTATACAAGATAACTTCCTTAAGCAGGTAGTTAATGAGCCTACCAGAGGGGATTACATATTAGACTTAGTCCTAACTAAAAATGGAAACTTGCTACATGAGCTGGAGGTGGGCGGAGAGCTAGGAAATAGTGACCACAGAACGGTTCGTTTTAGCTTAGACTGGGCGGTAACCTGCGAACCAAACCCAGTGTTAGTGCCAGATTTTAGAAGAGCAAATTACGAGGACTTGAAGACATCTTGAAGAGATAAACTGGGATAATTTAGGGATACATGATGGCCAGAACTGCGGATTGAGAGACAGGAGAACCAGGTAGAAATGTCTTACAATAATTAAGTAGGAGTAATAGTAGAGGCCAAGGACAGCATATACCACATCTAACACAGAGAAAAGAAAACAATGACCCCAAGTGGATGGCTCGTGGACTAAAACACTAGATAGGGTTAAAGAAGATAATTTATCAGAAAATAAAGAATGGTGAGACACATCTCAGGGGCCGGTATGTCGAACTATCTAGATTAGTGAAGAAAAACACCAGGATAGCAAAAAGAAATTATGAGATCAAAGTAGCAAATGAGGCGAAAAGTAATCCTAAGGGCTTCTTTCAGATGTAAAGAACAAAAACACAGGAGAAAATTGGACCGCTGAAAACAAACACAGGTGAGCTAGTAGAAAATTACGAAAATATGAGCACATTGTTGAACGACTACTTCCTTTCAGTATTCACACAAGAGGATCTAACGACTATTCCGGAAAGGGTTCAGGTGTACGAGGGCGGGGATGGCGATATATCGGGGGATATAATCATTACCAGGCAAGTAGTTCAGGATGAGATAGATAAGCTTAAGAAGAATAAGTCGCCAGGTCCTGACGGGATATTTCTGAGGGTATTAAAGGAATTAGGTGATGTAATCAGTGGTTTACCAACCGACATCCTTAGATGTCGGTAAATACTGGCTATGTGCCCAGCTTATGGAAAGTAGCTAATGTGACGCCGATTTTCAAAAAAGGGGGACAGGTCGGCTGCTTCAAATTATCGCCCAATTAGCTTAATATCGGTTATAGGCAAGATGGTAGAGTCCATAATAGCCAGGAACATTCGGGAGCATCTAGAGAAACACAGCTTAATTCATGACTTGCAACATGGGTTCACGAAAGGTAGGTCATGCCTCACTAATCTCTTGTCCTTCTACAGTAAAGTATTTGAGGCGGTAGACAGAGATGAAAATTATGATGTAATCTATCTTGATTTTAGTAAAGCGTTTGACAAAGTTCCTCACCAACGACTGTTGCTTAAATTACAGGCTCACGGTGTAGAGGGTAAGGTTTTGAACTGAGTCAAGGCGTGGCTTAGCAATAGGAAGCAAAGAGTGCAAATCAATGGTAAAAGATCTGACTGGGGATGTGTTACGAGTGGGGTCCCACAAGGTTCGGTATTAGCTCCACTCTTGTTTATTATTTATTTCAATGATTTATATACAGGAATTAGTAGTGATGTCAGTAAGTTTGCAGATGATACCAAGATCAGTAGAGTAATTGAGTCGGATCGGGACGCGAGTATTCTCCAGGATGAACTAAACAGATTGTATGACTGGGCGGATAAATGGCAGATGGAGTTCAATGTAGGGAAGTGCAGTATTCTGAGTGTAGGTAGGAACAACCTCTCACAACTATTGCTTAAATGACACTTTCATAAGCAGGTCTAAAAGAGAGAGATTTACGGGTCTTAGTGTGCTCTGATCTCCGTCCAAGGGCACAATGCATTCAAGCTAGAAATCGAGCAAATAGGGTACTGGGATTTATTTCAAGGAGCGTAAGCAACAGAAGCGCCGAAGTCTTCCTCAAACTATGTTTAGCATTAGTTAGACCTCATCTTGACTATGCGATTCAGTTCTGGTCACCTTACTATAGAATGGATATCAAAATGTTAGAATCAGTGCAGAGGAGGATGACTAAGATGATTCAGGGGTTGAGAAACTTGCCATACGAGGAAAGACTCAAACAGTTAAACTTGCATTCTCTAGAAAGGCGAAGGTGCGTGGAGACATGATCGAGGTTTATAAATGGATGAAGATCTTTAATAAGGGAGATATTCATAAGGTTTTGTTGGTAAGAGAACTGTAGGACACGAAGTAATGGGTTTAAACTGAATAAATTCAGATTCAACAATGACATAGGCAAAAATTGGTTTACCAACAGGGTTGTGGATGAGTGGAATAGGCTTAGCAGCCATGTGGTGAGTGCCAATACAATTGTCACATTAAAAAATAGATTAGATAAATTCATGGACAGCGATACTAGGTGGGGTTAGATACACGGGAGCTTAGGGTTAAAGGAACTGCCTTGTATAGGCCTACCGGCCTCCTGCAGATTCCGACGTTCTTATGTTCTTATGTTAACAGTGTTAGAAACATGTCAACAATTCCTAGTGTCAAAATGTGATTAATAATAAGAGGTTACGGAGGAGCCGCCCTGGGTACTTGACGGCACGTTAGGTTTGGTTAGATTAGTATAACCAAATGGGGTAAAGTACCCCTTTACCCATATTTCCTGCAAAATTTATCACAGAGATATTAAGATGTTTTTTCTAAGGGGGGATAAAACTCTTTTTCATTCATATTTCTTTTCATCGAATATTTTTCTGATGCAAACAAATGTCTGATTTATGAAAAGCACATTGATATCTATCAGGAAAAAATGGTTTCATGAAAAAATTCTAACCTTTGCAGTAATAATACCCTTTTGGTTAATGACCAGACATTACCTAACCTAACCTGCCGTCAAGTAACATGGGGGCTGTCCCACTCTCATCTCCATTATTAATTATTCACTCACATATTTTGACACTACCAGGTAGGAATTTTTCTTGATGTGTTCCTACCACTGGCTAATAACTTTATAAACCGTGGCATAGTCACATTGCTGTAGTGCCTTTCATCTTGACAGGCAGTCGTATCTAAATGTCATGAGTGACACTCACCATCATTTTATTCGCCCATTCACAAAAAATCTATAGACGTGATGTAGGTAACGTTATTTATGGGATTTCACATAACTACTTATTTTTACTTTCTCAATGAAAAAAAAGCCAGAATCCTGAGGTGAAGATGCAATAAGTATGCAACACCAAAATAACACACATTCTATATGTGATCACACTATCTTACCAGCAGTGTCACCAATGACATTTTGGAGAGAGCCACTTGCAAATATCCTCAGGGCCAGCAAAACCTGTTTTCATTATTATAATTATTATTCTTAATTTTTTTATTATATTTTTTTACGTCGTGGCCTATTGCACCGGTAGGCTTATACCCGGTGGATAATGATGGTCGGCCGAAGGTTTCTTCCGGTGGGGCCTGATGGTCGGCCCAGCCCGTTCTGGCGCAGCGAGTGTTTATAGTGGCGCCATCTTGCATTGGCTCATGCTGCCCTCCTGAAGCTCATCTTTATCCTAGAATTTAGAGTCCGCTGATAGGTGGTCTTCTGGACAACATGTGGGTAGATTTAGCCACCGGCGGCGGCTGAAAATCCCAGCTTGGTGGGGCGGGGATTGAATGATTGAAGTCGCGTCGTCCGGAACGCGGCGCCGTCACGCTATCCATTCAGCCACCGCCTCCCCTGGGTTGGTATTGTATGGCCACGATGGGTCCTCCTTTGCAGGTGAGGATGCATCTCCTCGATCATCTACTGCAAGGCATGCCGAGGGAAGCGGTATTTGAGGATGAGATCGTTGTCATTCAATGGCAGGGGGTCAAGGCGATCCCGAAAACGTCTCTCCCGTCTCATTGCACGATCGTACATACGTGCAAAGATTATTTCCGTTTTGGCGCTACTCTACTGTCAGTCTGCAACAAAATATTGTGGCGACTGCGTTCGCATCTCCAACGGCACATTTACCTCCTCATTTTCACTGTATTTTTCGGTGTTTCATGAGAGGTTTCACTTTATGCATCACAAAATCGTACTCCCTTGGTGGTAACGCTTGCAAACCGTTAATATCAGGTTATTTTGTGCACATATGTATTTTGGTAAGAACTTAATAACTTTAACACCACCTTTCGAGGTGATGTTATTAAACCTGTTATGCCGCGCCAGCAACCAGCTAAAGCCCTCCTCCTCGGCTTTGGATATCAAATTCTGGCCAGGCGGTTGCTATCTGGTTGTTTCTGTGTTGTTAAGTTTGTGGATGCCAGACCAAGTTGGATACCATATTTTTACCAGGCGGTTGCTATCTGGCTGCTTTCGCGTTGTTAAGCTTCTTGGATGCCGGCCTTGTAGGCAGCGTGAGTGACGGTGTAAGGTTGCCACCTTGAGATCAGAAAAATACGGAACATCTCATGCCCTCTCCAATACGGAACGAATCAGTATTTTAAGGGACGGGTGGAAACCCTAAATTTTATGTAGCCTGCCCTGCCTTGACAGCAGTTGCCTGCTGCTTGTGGAGGAAGGCGAAAGGGGTCGCGTACTGTACATGTTTTTCAGGATGACCGTTGACAAACATAATTTTACGGTCTGTTTTTTAGATTGACTGAAAAAGACCATCACAACAGCTTTAAAATCTTGAATTTTATCTGCTTACCCATTCAAACAGACAAATACGGAACAAATGGCGTTCCGTATTGTTTCAAAACGGAACGCACCATTTCATTCTTCAATACGGAACGATTCCGTACTTTATTTAAGGGACGGTGGTCACCCTGTTGTGACGTCATGCGCGAGCCAGACGAAATTTTCGCGGAAAGTGAACAGACTTGTTATAATTAGATTTTGCGTGAAACCTGCCAGATTATCTCAAGTATAAATATTTGGTACGTGTCTGAAACAATACATGACGTCATGAACAGCCAGTCGGGTGAAATGAGGGCGGAGCTTAGCCAGTATGGGGGAGGGGCTTCTCGGTGTAAATTGGCCAAGTTAATTTGGACAGACTTATAGATATGATAACAAGTCATAATGTGTAGCTATGATACCAAGGCCGGAGGAACAAAATGAAGCTACAATCAATGTAGATATGACCAAGTCAAATGTATATTAATGATACCAAGGCAGGATAACGGTGTCGAGGCTGTCGAATTGGTCGAGATAACATGGTCAATGCTGTTGTGTAGGTATGATACCAACGCCGGATTAACGGTGTCGAGGCTATCGAATTGTTAGAGATAATGGGTCGAGGTTGTTGGCAAGGATATCAAGGTGACACACGGTGAAGGAACGAAAGAAGGAAGGTACGTACCAGAAAAATCAGGGATTTAAAGTGGGATTAAAGAACAACAGACAAGCCCCTCTCCCCTGCGTCGCACACTTGACCAAGGAAGAGGCTGTGGAGACAGTGGACTTGTTTACGGTCAACATATTTATTTCAAATTATATATGTATGGATAAAATAGGCCCTAAATTCATCTATGGTGCTATTTTTTCTTCTTGTAAAATAGTAAATGTGGTATAAAATATGGATTAAAGTTGAGAAAAATCACGTGACCTGAAACGGTGTTGATTGGTCGACGTCACGATGCAGTCGGTACCACCAACTTTGTGTTATTCCGAGGTTTCGTGTTGTGGTGTATGTTTCTAGTGTCCAGCAATGCCTGGAGACGTAACCGGCAGTCGTTGGTGATTCGTGCCAATGTGCAAGAGTATATATATATACGGACAAAAGTACTCCACGTAAGATATTTCTGTCTGTGCTAGTGAATCCTGCTGTAATTTTCTTTAGTTTCCCCTCGCACTAACTTTTCATCGTGAACTCAACTATTCTCTCTACTGTCACGTCCTCTAATTATAAAATATTGGTCTGCATTCGTTTTCTTCTTATTCATCTTCAGGCGTTGATTCTCTCTCTCTCTCTGACGTTCCAGAGCCATTGTTTTCTAGGCTAGCTAGGTAAGTTTACATAATACTAATATGAATTCAACCTTGATTATTATCTTTAGTTCTCGACCAATCTTTTAATCGTAATTCAGCTATTTTCTGCAGAGCATAGGCGAATAACACATTTCCAACACTCTTACAGGTGTTCTGTAAGCACTATAACATACCTGTTAGGCGTAGTTTGAGCTGGAGTGGTCATAGCTGATAAAAACAATGGACACAACACTGGTACTGTCGTCTGCTGTAATTCCGCTTCAGCCTGATGACGTCACGAGCTAATGGCTTTCTCCCGTGAGATGAGACGAATTTGAGATATCTCCAATATCCAGTCAACTAGCGATTTATAGGACGTAATAACATAAGAACATAAGAACATAGAGTCTGCAAGAGGCTGGAGGCCTGTACGAGGCAACCTTCTGAACCTAAACCCCGTGTAACTCCGTGTATTTAACCCAACCTAATATCGCTGTCCATGAATTTATCTAATCTATTTTTGAATGTGATAATTGTATTGGCACTCACCACATGACTGCTACGCCTATTCCACTCATCCATCACCCTGATTGTAAACCAATTTCTGCCTATGTCCCTGTTTAATCTGAATTTATCCAGTTTAAACCTGTTACTTCGTGTCCTACCCGGTTCTTCACCAACAAAACCTTATGAATGTCTCCCTTATTAAAGCCCTTCATCCATTTATAAACCTGATCATGTTCCATGCACCCTTCGCCCTTCTAGAGAATGCAAGTTTAACTGTTTGAGTCTTTCCTCGTATGGCAAGTTTTCTCAACCCCTGAATCATCTTAGTCATCCTCCTCTGCACCGATTCTAACATTTTGATATCCATTCTATAGTAAGGTGACTAGAACTGAGCCGTATAGTCAGAGGTCTAACTAATGCTAAATATAGTTTGAGGAAGACTTGGCGCTTCTGTTACATGGTGCCTTGAAATAAATCCCAGTACCCTATTTGCTCGATATCTAGCTTGAATGCATTGTGCCCTTGGACGGAGATCAGAGCTCACTAAGACCCTAAATCTCTCTCGCACCCAGACCTGCTTATGAGAGTGTCATTTAAGCAATAGTTGTGAGAGGGTTGTTGTCCACCTACACTCAGAATACTGCACTTCCCTACATTGAACTCCATCAGCCATTTATCCGCCCAGTCATACAATCTGTTTAGTTCATCCTGGAGAATACTAGTCCTGATCCGACTCAATTACTTCACCGATCTTGGTATCATCTGCAAACTTATTGACATCACTACTAAGTCCTGTATCTGAGTCATTAATTGATATAAATAATAAACAAAAGTGGACCTAATACTGAACCTTGTGGGACCCCACCTGTAACACATCCCTAGTCAGATCTTTACCACTGATGCACTCTTTGCTTCCCATTGCTCAGCCACGCCTGACCCAGTTCAAAACTCACCCTACTCCGTGAGCCTGTAATTTAAGCAACAGTCGTTGGTGAGGAACTTGTCAAACGCTTTACTAAAATCAAGATAGATTACATCATAATTTTCATCTCTGTCAACCGCCTCAAATACTTTATTGTAGAAGGACAAGAGATTGGTGAGGCATGACCTACCTTTCGTGAACCCATGCTGCGAGTCAAATTAAGCTTATGTTTCTAGATGCCTGAATGTTCCTGGCTATTATGGACTCCAGCATCTTGCTTCATAACCTATGTTAAGCTAATTGGGCGATATTTTAAAGCAACTGACCTGTCCCACTTTTGAAAAATCGGCGTCACATTAGCTACTTTCCATAGGTTCGGCACATAGTTAGTATTTACCGACATCTTAAAGATGTGGTTAGTGGTCACTGAGTACATCACCCAATTCCTTTAATACCTCGAAATATCCTGTCAGGATCTGGCGACTTGTTCTTCTTAAGCTTATCTATTCATCCTGAACTACTGTCCTGGTAATGATTATATACCTCAATTTATCGCCATCCCCTGCCCTCGTACACCTGAACCCTTTCCGTATAGTCGTTCGATCCTCTTGTGTGAATACTGAAAGGAAGTAGTCGTTTAACAATATGCTCATATTTTCGTAATTTTCTACTAGCTCCCCTATGTTTATTTTCAGCGGTCCAATTTTCTCCCGTGTTTTTGTTCTATACATCTGAAATAAGCCCTTAGGATTACTTTTCGCCTCATTTGCTACTTTATCATAGTTCCTTTTTGCTATCCTTGTGTTTTTTCTTAACTAATCTAGATAGTTTGACGTACCGGTCTCTGAGATGTGTTTCACCATTCTTTATTTTCTGATAAATTCCCTTTTTTAACCCTATCTCGTGTTTTAGTCCACGAGTCATCCACTTAGGGTCATTGTTTTTCTATGTTCGCTGTGGTATATGCTGTCTTTGCCCCTCTACTATTATTCTAACTAAGTGCACTACGTTATCTTTAGTACATGGCACAATGCATTTCTAGGCTCTTCCCAGAATCAACAACATGTCCATTAACACCTACTTTTCCAACATCTGTCAAACACTCCATGCCCTCGGATCTCACCCACCTACCAGCATACCTACTAACCCCTGAGCCTCTACCTGAGATCCAGGTGTTTGAGGTAATGAGGTCACTGTCGAAATTAAAGCCCAAACGTTCCACCGCACCATTTGACATACCAATGAGGCTCTACAAAGACTTTGCCGCCGAGTTACCCACACCCCTCTGCTCCATCATCAACACCTCCATCCAACAGAGCAGCTGCCCCTGCCCAATGGAAGACAGCATTTGTCACTCCCATCCCAAGGACTCCCAGCCCCAATCACTTTCGGACATGCGGCCCATAGCCATCACCCCATCCCAAGCCTGCATGAGTTTATCTTCAAATGGGCCTACCCACAACTTGCCCCCACATAGACGCTCAACAGTTCGAGCAACGTTAAATTTTGCTCCTCCACCACACACTGCCTGTTCAGCCTCCTGATTTCACATACAAAGCCCTCGAGAAACGGAAGACCTCTGTAGCTCTTGCCTTCGTGGATTTCAAGAGTTTTTGACCTTGTTGATCACACACCACAGTGATCAACAAGGCCATTAACCTGGGGCATCACCTGCCTGGTGGCGTGGTTGGTAGACTTCTCAGCGCATCACCAGGTTGTCAGGATTCCAAAGCAAGACCTCATTACCCAAGCCCTCACCTGCGGGAGTCCCCAGGGCACAAAATCGGCCCTTTGTCATTTTGATATTACATAAATGACGCGATGACCAACACTTCGCGCTGGAAATACGTCGATGACTCCACGGTGGAGCACCATGACAATGTACACCCTGACTACAGCCACCTGCACAACAAACTTGACGACCTTTCAGGACTGGACGAGGCCAAACAAGGTGACTGTCAACCAGAACAAGACAGTCCTCATGCACATCACCACCTCCACAACAGCCGCACCTCCACCTGTAGTTCCATCAACGGCACTCCGCTCCAGGTGGTGGAGACAACCATGCTTCTCGCTGTTACCATTGACAACCGCTTGACGTGGAAGGAGCATGTCAGCTGCACCATCGCTTCAGCCTCATCAACTCTCACCTTTTGAGGCAGTTGAAATCACTGGGGACTCCTATTGCGAGCTGGTGGGAGCCTAACACCTTCATCCTCCCCAAGCTCACTTACGCCTCCCAGCCTGGTTTCCATCCTCAACACCACCCATCACCGCCAACTGAGAGGGTTCAGCAGCGAGCGTGTAGGCTTATCCTTGGCCCGTCTTATTCCACCTATGACGAGGACCCTGACGCCCTACACCTGCCCACACTTCAAGACCGCTACCAGCACCTCCTCCAAAAGTTTGCAGGTACAACTACTTAATCACCCGTGCCACTGTGACTTGCTCCTAGACACTGCGCCTTCATCTCGCCATGCCGTCAGACACAGCAACCTACTGATACTTATCCGTGTAAGGACGGAGAGGTACAGGAAGAGTCCTATCCTCCAATTGTAAATTTAATAAACAACAAATAACTTCATAAGATAATTTATCTGCATATTTATATTAATTTAATGTATATTATACAATTCTAAGTTCATATTCATTTTATGTACACCTATATATCTATGTTAACATGTAAATTTTCAGTCTGGCTGCACACTCTATGAATAAACTGTTTATTATTATTACACATACACATTATTAATATATTATTATTATTACACACACACACACACACACACACACACACACACACACACACACATTGGCCACACACACACGGCTCCGGTAGCACAGGGTAGAGCGTCTGCTCATTAAACAGAAGGACTGGGTCTGATTCCCCGGCCGGTGAAGATAAGTTGTGTTTATCTTCTTTCACGTGTAGCCCCTGTTCACCTAGCAGTGAGTAGGCACGCGACGTCAGCAAGTTGTGACCTGTTGTCGCTAGGTGATGTGTGAGTGTCCCCAGTCCTACCTAAAGATCGTACTATGAGCTCTGTGCTCTTCCGTAGGGGAACGGCTGGCTGTCTCGAGAGAGACCCGCAGCAGACCTAGAGATGAATACATACACACACACACACACACACACACAAACACACATGAAATGTTTGTTTGAAGCAGTGACGCAATGAAAGAGACTTATAACAAACAGAAGATAATGACTAAGAAAGCGTAAGTCAAAGAACATGCTATAAAGACAGACAGGTAGAGCAAAATAATGAAATATGCAGATTGTCATAGCAGGACAGCACGAGGCAGCCTAAACACAGCAGCGCCACGTAGCAGACCATGGAGCCAGTAACGAATCGCCGTGATAATGGACTCATTCTACCCAGTTTTCTCTCTGTTCTGAGCGGCGTTTAATCAGATCTTTTTTTCTACCCAATCTTGATATTAATTTTGAACATCGCTGCTTGTTGGCTCGTGCTCTGTTGTATAAGTTATTTAATAAAACATAACCATCACTTACATTCTAAACTTCCATCTTTCTTTAGTCTCGTTTCACTAGGCTTGCTTGAAATCTCAATGATTTGGCATGTATAACTAAATTGTGGACCAGCTTCCAAATGATGTTACTGTTGAAAACCTGCAATTATTTAAAAACAGTTACAAATTTTTACTAAGGTGACTTGTTTTTTCCTATGGCAATGTTCCCCCAGTGACCCTAATTGGGAATATAGTTCAATGAACTATCCAGAGAGGCCGCCAATCTTGGCCAACAATAATAATAATAGTAATAATAATGATAATAACATAATAATAATAATAATAATAATAATAATAATTATAATAATAATAATAATAATAATAATAATAATAATAATAATAATAATAAGAATCTCAGCGAGACAAAGGATGGCGGTGAGTTTGAAGGATTTAATGAGAAGAGATAAACTGAAATAACTCTGATAAGATACTTTCGTCTTTCAGTGACTATATTGTATTGAAAAGTATGATATATATCATCTCATTTGACTACTTATGCAAGAAAAGTCATCAACGCACAATTATTTTTTCAGGTACTTCAATTTCACACTTTATTTCTTATCACGTGCCTCCCATTTTTCCGCAACCATCCTGCGAATGTTCTTTACATCATGCCTGTTTACGCACTTAGCAAGTTCTCCGATGATAGCCTTTATCAAATTGATCTACGTTTTCCTTGTGGTGGACTAGAACGAATTTCCTAACATAATATGATGGTTAACTAGCAACAAAATGCAATCATTATTGGCGTGATTTATATCCTTCTGGGAACGAGCGTCGATCATACCTCAGACACTAGTGGCAGCCAAGCCAACCAGGAGTGTAAGGTAATTTGCTTTACCACCGCCCCTCATTTTTCCCTGAACAATGATGCTTTGGCGAAGTGGTAATCGTCGCTGGCCATTACTTCCTGTAATGGCGCGAAAGTATAAGATATTCAGTTCTTTATCATGATAGTGATGGATCATTCTTCATCTAACTTAAATATTTCATAAGAGTATCAAGACATCAATCCGAATCTGATTTATCTACTTTGTCATATGTATTAACACATGTTGTGGGTTGCGCACATTCTTATCAAGTTTTGGTCATTCAGGTCCTATGGACCGTAAAAACAAATTAGAAAAGGTGTAGAGGACGCATTTCACGAGGTGGTGAGATAATACAGCAAGTTTCAAGGGACGCTGAGACAGAGGCAACATCCATAGGTTGCGGTAGCAGAGCAAGACTAGTCATTGTACCTCTTCAAGCTGCAGCCTGTAATATAGTAAAACTAAAAAGCAGCGTCAATATAATCGCTTGGAATGACTTGTGTGTTCTGGGAGCAGCCTCTTGTGAAGGTAGGAAAATGGCAATATCTTTAATCTCCTTACATATGACCTCTTGTAGGGTATGTTGCGTTAGTGTTGTCCCAAAAGAAAAATCTTTGATGATGCATGGTGTGCCGCGAAGACGTCAATTTGTAAGGAAAAACGATGGTACTTATGCTGGGATTCACATCTGCGATTTTCGCTCTGCGACGGTTGAAGCGATTTTGAAACGCACCAGAAATCGTGGGAGCATCGCCATTGTCTCTGCGCGTTTGCCTCTGTTTCAAACTCACGCAACATGGCGAGGAGGGTCGAAGGGTCGTTTCGCCATCATACGCACACGAGGGCGACAGGGCGAGGGGCCGTCGAGGTGAATCGCGTGAATGCGCGCGTATTGCACGCAGAGGACGTTTCAATTTTGAAAAATAAAACCTGCTGCGACGGATCGCGATGGACGGCAGGGCCTGCCGACTATGTGCGACTGCCCTCGTCTAACCGCTCGACGACGTTTGATGCCGCATGCATGGTCGAGTAAACGTCGAGGGCGCGTCGCTGTACGACACATATAGTCGGGAAACTCTTTTTGCGCTCTCTCTTACATCCATCCCCCACACACCACATATTATTTATATATATATATATATATATATATATATATATATATATATATATATATATATATATATATATATGCACACACACACACACACACACACACACACACACACACACACACATTGGTTGGCCACACACATTACCAACTAACTTGAATCTGAACCAACTAACCAGAAATTAATATTGGCACACCTCGCATATCCTGACGCTCTTCCCCAACGCTAAGGTTAAGAGCTTATTTCGGTTGATTCAACCTTTTATAGGTTTACAATATGGTAAATAATCCCCCATTTGGCAAAGCCAGTTGATTGTGTCGACTTCAAATTTGATAGTCGGTTAGCAACGAACACCCAGTGTTTCAGTGTGCAGTAGCAGCCTGTTCTACCTCTCTCCCTTTGCTGTCGCTGATATTGCTTTATCGTTTCTGCTTCTAATTCAGCAGTTCTTAACCTGGTCGTGATCTCGTGAAACGAAGTGTTGTTTTGAAGAATCATTGGATTTTATTCGTATGTGGTGTAAGGTTTTCGTGCATGTTATACCGTATCTATTCAACTTCTGGTAATAAATTGTAAGTGAAAGAGTTTTACAATCTGTAATAACTTGCTAATAAGCTAATGAAGTTAGTCGAGAGAATTACATTATAATTTTACTGTGTACCTCTAGCTAATAATTTTACTGTGTACACTAGCTTTCATAATTTTGTACTTGTTAAAACAAATCCAGGCTATTATTTTGCATTTAGAATACTATTCTATTATTGGTATTCATGAACACTTAGGTATTATTTGTTGTAGGAATACTATTTTATTATTTTGCATTTATGACAACTAGGGCATTATTCTTGGCATTCAGGAATACTATTCTATTATTTTCCATTCACCGCGAATACTAAGCTGCCATTATTTCTAGCAGTTAGGAATAATATGCTATTATTATAAATTCATGAATATTAGGCTATTATTTGCAGGCGGGCAGGGTAGTGGCGTAGTGGTATAGTGTTGAGTGGAGGCGAGCGGTCGCTCGCCAAGAATGCCAACGGTTTTTACACACCTTCTGCTCTCTCCTCTACCGCTATCTTCGCTTCCCGAAGCAGCGTCGCTGCCATACGCATACGCCGATGTAGTCGCTCGCATATACGCTCAGCATATACCGCGACCCTTGCGTTTGACGAGGGTATGCGAGCGCATACTGCGATGGTCTATCGCTTAACCGTGCGAATAATCAAAGTTGATTTGGGCCAATATCGCAGACTTCCTGGTGAACTTTTGGTAACATTTCCCCAAAATGTTCGGCGCGACGGCCAATGGCACCCGCAAGTCGTGGTGAACTTTACCGGCGCGGACTATTGCGACTAATCGCAGGACGTCGTTCTACGCCGATGTCATGTATATGGCGCTGATTTATAAAATCAAAATCGCCAACCGGTCGCAGAGCGAAATCGCGACATGTGATCCCAGCATTCGGCTATTATTTTGCAGGCGGGCAGGTGCAGTGGTGTGTGCGATTGTTGGAGTGCGCGAGTGGGTCGTCTACCGCTAAGATTCCGCAACGGTTTTCACACTTCCCGCCTTCTCGCCGCCATCTTGTTTTGAAGCAAGCGCTCGCCAGTACATAATGGCATGATGTGGGACAAAGTCAATCAGTATATATCGGAGCTGCATACACCGCGATCCCTTTGCGTTTGACGAGGGTATGCGAGCGAGCATTACCACGATGGCTCCATCGCCAACTGGTGTGGAATAATCGTGCGATTTGGGCTAATATCGCGCAGACTCTTTATGCGCACTTTCTTAATATTTCAAAATGCTCAAACATATGACATTGGCACCTAGTCGTGCTAACTCATTACTGCGTGCTGACTATTAAGCGACTAATCGTGCGGGACGTCGCTACATGATGTCGAGCGTATATGCCGATTTCTAAAATTTCTCAAAATCGCCAACCTGTCGCAGGAGCGAAATTGCGGATGTAGATCCCAGCATTATGGTTAAGACTCGAATACGAGTGAACGAAAAAGGGAGAAAATAAGAAACCTATGCGAATAGTAGGCAGGCAAGGAAGAGCAGTGAGGTACAAGCTGGGAATAAAAGGGTGAGGGATAAACTAGGGATGAGAAAGTGGGGCGGGAGGTGGAGGTGAACAGGATAATGAAATAAGGGGGACGGGTAAAGCATGAAGAGTGATGAAGTGTGAGTGGAAGGCAGGTGCGGGGTGGAGCAAAAGAGAGGAAAGGAGTAAATAAGAAGAGATATGGTTTAGGGGATGAAGACAGTGGAGATAGGAGTAAGGTCTGAAAGTGAGAGGGGATGGTGACCAGTGGATGGGGAGAGGAAACAATGGGAAACTGAGAAATGAAAAGAAAAAATTGGAGCGGAGGAAGCAGTGAGGTGTGAGAGAAAGCCGGGGATGGGTTAATCCGACAGGTAAGAAAAAGAAAGAAACAAGTTGAAAGTTGAGGGGAGAGGGAGAGAAGAAAAAGAGGAGGAGTGAGATGTGTGAGGGATTTATGTCTCTGGTGTTTAATATTATGCGATATGCTTGCCAACATATTAGATCCCGCCAAACACCTGCTGAGTGGCTCTGTGTGTTTGGAAAAGTTGACGTGGAAGTGGGAAGAAAGAAAAGGTGGCAGAGGATGAGCACAAAGTAACGGCTTGGGGGGGACAGGTAAAGCAAGGGGCGCTGGGTGAGTACAGTGAGCGAGCCTGGGAGTGGGGCGGGATTTAATGGGGTAAGAGCACAAGGGTGAATATTTGTAATTGATATGATGATATACATATTACCATTATTTATCACATTATTATTATACACATTATTAGTTATTACCTCTGCCAACGAAGTTGGGTTAAGCAGGTTTCCTATCCTGTCCGTATGTTTATTTATTTGTTTGTTTATTGACCAGAACAATTTCAGTGCAATACTCTTGCGGATAACTCAAATCCAATCTTTCAGGGAACCTGTGTCCATCCAGAATAGGACCATTATTTTTTATGTCAAAGGTCAGCACATGTCATACGCACAAAACGTCGCTTGGCCAATACCTCGGTTCTATCGAAGACTTAGACTGGTTCATATTTTGAGCTCATGGAAAATGCACTTTGTGGTTTTAATCTTTAATCTTTGGACCTTCACCCCGAAAAAGTTCAGTTCTAGGTCAAAAGTGTTTTCCAAAAATAGAATTTATCATATTAATAAACAAATGTTTTCCGGTTATAGTTTGACTTGATCTTGACTTCAGGTGTTTTGCCTAAGGTCGTACCCCCAAAAAATAGAATTCTAATCAAATGAAACAAATGCTTTCCTGGTTATGATAAATCGCATGGCCTGATGTCAAGTAACAAAGGTCAAGGTCAAAGTCGTTTAAAAGTCAGACTATTATTACTTTTGGCCATAACTTCGGTTCTGTCAACGAGAGTGGTTTCAGACTCTGCCCATATTTTTGGTTCATGTAAAGACGCATTCAGGCTGGCCCTCGACTTTACCTTTGACCTTGACTCGAAAAGTTCGCCTGCTGCCAAAAAAATCATCAAATTTCGAACAAATGCTTCCATATGCACCTTGTACAGGATTTCATTTCCTAATCAGACTTTGACTCACAAAGCCACCAAATTTCCTGAAACAAATGTTTCCATACATATAGGATCACAATTGATGTCCTACCAATTTCAGACAATCTTTATGGAGGTGTGCATTTATGCTATGTCTAGTTATTATTATATTATTATCACCATATTATTATTACTGTTATCATCATCGGCGACGTTCCCCCAGAAGGCGTTCCCCATTGATTTTTTTTTCTACAAACAAAGAAGGCCCAAGGGAAAAAGAAAACAATAATGGAGAAAAAGCTCGCTAATTGCTACCCTTTATATAAAAAGTTTAGAAGAGGGCAAGAAATGTCGATCTCGGATGAGAGGTGTTCTGATTCTCTCTTGAAAAAGAGTTTATGATTGATCATTTGACGTCAAAATAAGCATTGTCATCATTAAACGTAGCAACGGCTCTTCCAGCAGCTGTGGTATTGCACAGAATAAAACCACCCGACACATCTATCACACCATGTTTTAAAAAAACTGAAGTGGAAAGACGATTCCCCAAAAAGTCCATAGGTAAAAGAGATAAAAATCAGCAAGGGTAGCACAATTCTTTCAACCACGTTGCCCAGGTTTCGCTGACGGCAAAAATTTTTTCGAAAATCAGTTGATAATTGCTAAATAGTTGTTGGTGTGTGTTATACAGTGATGGCGGATGCCGAGTGGTCAACGGCCGCAGCAGTCGCACCAGAAAGGTTCTGTTCATAGATGCACGCTGTATTTTAACTTGCCCGCTGAAAAGAAAAATCATATTATGAGCCTTAATGACTCTTTCTGGTGGAGTCTATGTCGCATATCACAAGCAGCCACCAGCAAAAGTTCGCCTAAAAGCGGTCAGATAATTAGAGATAATCAATAAAGGACCATAAGCGCTATAAGCACTTAAAGGAAAAAGAATCACATTTAAGACACATATTTTTTCCATTCAACTTAAACTATTCCTCAGATATTTGTCAATACAAGTTTATTGCACAATCTCATTCAGTCTAAGCTATTTTCCTTGTCACCTGAAAAAATATATCCAGAAACATTTTTCTAATTTGCAAAGGATTGTTTAGTTTAAGGCAACTGGAATATGTTTTGTTAGAATTGAATCGACACTTTACTTGACATCTTTGAAACACCAAGAAGAC
>NC_066522.1:877313-884813 GCF_024679095.1 Eriocheir sinensis | reverse complement strand
AGTATTAATAGTGATAATAAGAATAATGATGATGATGCCGATACTAATAATATAATAATAATATTAATAATAGTTAATAATAATGATAATAATATTAATAATAATAATAATAATACAATATCAATAAAATATTATGATAATAATAATAATAATAATAATAATAATAATAATAATAATAATAATAATAAATAATAATATTAATAATTAATAATAGTGATAATAATGTTGATAATGATAAGGACTGCATTATTCAGTTGAGAAAGAAGTAGTGTAAGGGATCATTCTGCTTAATTTAATAACTTTTCACTATAACGTTTAATTCTTCCTTCCTCAGGTGTATCTTCTTACATACATGTATATATTTTGTTGAAGAACTCACATGTGAACGACGTTCCCGCCATTATTGCCTTCTGGGTAAAATGAGGGTTAGGTGGGCTATTCGGTGATTGTCATTGGTCCTCAAAAGTTTGGGTTTGTGTTAAGGTACGCGGAGTTACCTGAGGATTTCCCGGGAGGGTGTGTCGTGTTGCTCTGGAAGCGATATTCATCTCGTTATGCGTCTCTGAACCGGCTATCTGGCCGTCTTTGGTCTGTTACAGGCGACGAAGCCCTCAGGACAAACCTTGACCTCGCTAATGGGCTGATCGAGGCAGCGTTGTAGGAGCATCGATAGATGGTGGATAACTCAAGGATACTGACTATACAATTCCATCCACACCGCCATTAAACACTGCCTGTTCCTGATAAGTCTCGGTAATAGCATTATCATCAGCTGAGGGAAAATTGAGAATATCGTCCTTTCTGCTAGACTGTTCTCTCCGGTGTCAATTCTAAATGAGGACTTCCAATACATCTTAAACAAATCTGTTTTCTACTACACTTACTCTGGATATTGTTTTTCTTTGCCCAGATCTGCATAATGCCTACCTGCTTTACAAAAAGGTGCTCTTTACTTTACTGATATGGTTCATATTTCGCCACCAGATGAAATTGATATTTATTTACATTTATATTTCAAGATTTAAATTTTGAAAGTGAGCTGTTTTTACCTATAAATGCTATTTCAATTCAACCTTAAAATTATCATTTTCCACTCTTCTTTATCTATTCAGCGCAAAGAGGCAATACCATAAGAGTGAAAAATAACAAAAATTATATAATAAGTTATTGCTTTCCATAATATATATCTTATAATGATAATTGTCTGTTGACCTGCTATTTATACTTTCACCCATCCAGTGCATTGCTATAACTTATTAACCATCCATATGGTATACATTTCCACCCCAGGAGACACCAACCCAAATCTATAAATGATATAATTATTCTGAATATCTTCTGTCTGTATTTATTTTTCCTCTATGATTTAGAATCAAAGAACAAACTTGGTATATTCATCTTGTACCTGTGTTTTTCTTTCAGTAAAAGAAGTTGATCATGCAAAAACAGATAAACCTAAAAGTTCGCCAGCACTGTTGCAAAAATATCTATCTATTCATCTATCTCTACCATTCATCTATCTATCTATCTCCATTCATCTATTCATATATATATATATATATATATATATATATATATATATATATATATATTATATATATATATATATATATATATATATATATATATATATATATATATATATATATATATATATATATATTTTTTTTTTGCTATATAGTTCAAGCAAACATTAATAAAAAAGCTCATACTGCCGTCTTAAAAGAATCTAAAGAAACAGGTCAAGCTCGGGATGGAGAGGTGTCTGACATCTTTCTTAAGAGTTCAAGTCAGTAGGAGGAAACTATAGATGTAAGGAAGATTATATATATATATATATATATATATATATATATATATATAGTGAATATATATATATATATATATATATATATATATATATATATATATATATAATATCAATATTTACAGGGAATAGTAGGACTTTAGTCAGGTTAAATGAATGCATAAAAAACACTGAAACTGAGCTGAAACTAAATCATTGATCAAAAATCACCATTGAATTAACATAAGGAGTGATGAAGAAACTTGTTACAGTAAATCTTCTCTGTCCTGCAATAATTTGTTTCATATGTTCCAGTGTGAAATGGTCGGTATTTCCTTTATTGGTGGTGGTGTTCCTCGAGGTGTCGATGTTTGGCGTCAAATCATGTCCCAAGTGGCTCTTAAAGGAACTGATGTTCTGATTGAGCGTTAGGAAATCAGTTATCTACGAGCAAATAATATGGGAGCACCACAGAAAATAACAGAGGCTGGAGGTACAAGGCAAAATGCAAAAGGTGATAGAGATGGAAACTTAAATAGTTAGGAAGATGAATAGGTACATGTTAAGAAATGAACACAAAGAAGGGACCCTTGAGAGTATGTGGATGGGGACGATGAGAAGGTAAGAACACTAAATCACATCTCGTTACAGAAACATTAGCAATGGCAGGCACCATCATGAAGGACGAATAGGAATATGCTATTGAGGGAGCGGCTTAGAATGGGCCCTGACGTGAAAACATCTTACGAAAGATCTATGCAGCAAATGAAGCCCTTTCGTCATAGCGGAATAAGGCGTTGTAATCTTCCCGAGCCTGAAACTTTCTTCGCAATTGAGGTGGTATTTGACCAAGTAAATGGCAGCGACGAGGTTAGACCGATCCTGAGAAATAAAAGAAGGGTGAGGAGTAAACACCCCAAGTGCCTGCTGGAGACAGTCTTGATTTGATAAAATTACACCAGTGACCGTTTCAGGTGAAGAAAAGGTGACATGAGATATTTTATGGAGGGGTATAAAGCAAACAACGTATGAATAGAAACGAAAAAACAAGAAACACTTATTAAAATTAATCATACCCTACATGATATACTAGAAATCGTGATTTAAATGTACCCATAGACCTGTGGGTGGAGGAGAGAGAGAGAAAAGAGAGAGAGAGAGAGAGAGAGAGAGAGAGAGTAGTGAGAGAGAGAGAGAGAGAGAGAGAGAGAGAGAGAGAGAGAGAGAGAGAGAGAGAGAGAGAGAGAGAGAGAGAGAGAGAGAGAGAGAGGAGAGACAATCCGTAGGATTTTTGATATTTTAATAAAAAGAGAGAAGAGAGAGAGAGAGAGAGAGAGAGAGAGAGAGAGAGAGAGAGAGAGGGAGAGAGAGGTAGGTGAGAGAGGTAACTGTAGTATTTGATATTTAAATAAAAAGAGAGAGAGAGAGAGAAGAGAGAGAGAGAGAGAGAGAGAGAGAGAGAGAGAGAGAGAGAGAGAGAGAGAGAGAGAGGAGAGAGAGAGAGAGAGAGAGAGAGAGAGAGAGAGAGAAGACTTGGTGAAAATATGAACGTTTTGCCAGTTAAGCAGAAGTATATGTAAGAGAGGAGAGCAGTGTTACGAACTGAGGGATGGGTGAGGAGAGAGGAAGGGTGCAGGAAAAGCAAAGAAGGAGGAGGTTTAAGAACACAAATAGACGTCTTCTATCACGGGCACCAGGACCAGCTTCTACCTTATTAGGGTAGAGAGCTAGGTAAACAAGAGTACAGAGAGGAGGGGAGGAGGCCTCACAGGTTGGAGGAGGTGCTTCAAGTTAACCTGAAACATCTCCTGACTGTCACGCCTGTCTCAGGTAGGACGAATACATGAATAGGTACCAAAGAGAGAGAGAGAGAGAGAGAGAGAGAGGAGAGAGAGAGAGAGAGAGAGAGAGAGAGAGAGAGAGGAGAGGAGGAGAGAGATTTACAGATATGTTCAGATCATACAGAACCTATGATCCAAGGGCTAGGCTGTCTTTCCTAAATCTAAATGAAACTTCGATAATTATAAATGAGCCATCGGCAATATTTTTACCTTAGCAAATATCAAGGTGGAGTGATATGGCAGTCGGTTTATTTCTAAAATGAGTTAATCAAAGCTGCATCAACTCTGATGAAGGTGAAAGCATATTTCATAATCGTAAGCATACCTTTTGTGAAGAAAAATTGGTGCAGTTTTTAGTTTCACTAGCCATATTCAAGACATGTGGTATTATTTTCGCTGGCGTGTCGTCAATCAAAAGTATTTTATTTGAAAATTCATTCGTAAAGCTGTATTATTTTGATACATTGACTGTTTGAATTGAATTGACGTTTGTTAAGAGAAACACATGAGATGCAGTTTTCATCGTAGGTTTACAGTACAAGAGATCATCTTTCACTTTCATATACCTAAATAAATGTCCTTTTGCTATGTGGGATCAACACTGCATCCGCATATTCAAAGTTGGGTCTAATTAAACCACATGTATAGGCATCACATCTTTCATTTCTAGTAATGAAGTTCTAGCACTTGTTCTGCTTATTTGTTGTATCAGTGCATTGCTGAGATTATTAACGTTTGAAGGACAATGACACACAGGTCCCAATACAGTATGTTATTCAGTTTCACACCACACATTTATATAATGGAGCTCTCCTATTTTTTTATTTTTATACCTGATGAATTTGACACTTATCTAGGTGCATTTCCATAGATCAAAACCAAGCTGGAAGTCTAAATATTTTTCGGTGGCGACTTGTTACCATAGTCTGAGAGAACTGTTTCATTTTTATTAACAAATTTAGTGTTGCATGGAGCCCAACGTCGACGTTTGTTGATGAACCATAGTGCACCGACCAAGAACTGAGCCCTGAGGGATAATTTAATGGTAGGTGCCCATTTAGTAGCAGCTTACATCAGTCACCACTCTTTTGTTGTCTATCGCTCAGTCAGTTTGGTTATTCATTCGTGCACTCTGTTTCCTCAAAACCTAGTTGTTTGATTTGTGCAGTACCATGGTGTGAAACCTATCAACACCTTTTGGAAAAATACAGATAAATTTCTCGTCCAGGTTGTGGTCTCAGGCACCTCGATGTGCCGTGAGTAGCAGTCTCTGGGATTGAAAAGCCTGATCAAAACCAAGATAAAGTTGTTTGGAGGTTTGCTGAGGACACAGCACAGTCTATTCATGCATGGTGAGGGGTGTCGAGGTCAAAGTTTCCCATATACTCTTGGCAGCTTAATATAAACAATGCAGGAATGGCGCCACCAAGCTAATTACTTGATTTGCCTGGCCCACGACAAAGCGGACCTTCAAGCGGGTAAGTAAGGCGGCGTTGTTGATATCTGCTATAGGCGAACAAGATTCAATTTGGCCGCCTGTGCTCCCTGTCTTACTGTATGGTTGTATGGACGTTAGTGCCTGATAGCAAGTGTTCGCAGGATCACTGGAAAAGTTACCGGGATAATCAAACGAACCAACACCGCGATGAAACTGAATCGAGGGTTGCAGCCGCTTAGCCAGAACGCCAAACCCCGGTTGCAATAGCAGTGACGCTTCCTGGACGTTAATCCCATATAGAATGTTGTTTCTGCACGTCGAGCCAAATCCTGGAGATAATCGGCAAGTCCACTGATCCTGTCAGAATAGTCTTATAGAGGGATGCAAGTTGCAGCCGTATGAGCTTGCTGTAGGACCGGTCACAGATCTCCTTTATTGTTGAAAATTGAGTAAAGAGGTCGTCATAAGAAGTCAAAAGGTTAGACAAAATATGATATTTTGTTTTACGGTGTTGTGAATCAACGAACAGAATAACTCTAACGTAACCAACAATTTTGACTATACCAGTTTTGAGGAAGCGATTTAATACTGAGGTAAGACTGATGGGCCGCAAAATATCCGATGGTAATTTTGTCCCTCATAAAAAATTGATAACGTTATTTCATCTTCCAAGCGATAGTGACTTGCGTCTTTTCGCAATGATATAATAGAGAAGCGATGAAATGATTATTTCATCTTTTTGTTTCTGCGTGTTGGGGGTGTGTGTGTGTGTGTAAGGTGTGTGTGTGTGTGTGTGGTGTGTGTGTGTGTGTGTGTGTTTGTGTGTAAAAAGGGAAGCTGAGTATGCGTGAAAAGTATGCCTGTGTGTTTACGCGTATATATATATATATATATATATATATATATATATATATATATATATATATATATATATATATATATATATATATATGTTATATACTATATATATATATAAGGTGTTATATAAGTGGAATTGTATTTATAGGAAGGGAGATAGCTCATATAACAAACAAATTAACTAAAATATGCTAAAAGCGCTGTCTAACAAAAGAAACACAGAATAGAAGCAAAATAGAGGTCAATTTTGGGAGAAGGTGTCTTGATACTTTCTTCAGAAAGAGATGAAGTCATAGGCATTATGATATATGTACAGAGTTGAAGAAATTGTTCCAGAGTTTACCAGCAGAAGGATGAAGAATGAAGATGCTGGTTTAACTCCTTGGTACAAGGATTTGGAGAAGAGGGGGTGAACAAGAGTAGAAAGTCGAGTGCAGCGGGCTGCTGAGTGGGGTGGATGCAGTTAGTAAGTCACAAGAGTAGTCAGTATTGAAAACATTTCCAGAAGATATAGGCAACAAATGGAGGAATTTAAGAGTGTAGAAGAGCGGTTGTGTGGAGAGAAGGAGACGATGAGACGAAGAGCCTTAGACTCTACCTCCTGTCCAAAAGGGTTGTATGTCTGAACCCCAAACACATGAGACGCATACTCCATATACGAGGACGGATGAAGATGTCCAGGCGGGACAGCATCTGTGGTGGGAAGAAAAAACTGGTGGAGACGAGAACGCCCAACCCTTTGAGAAGCTTGATTTAGGGGCAGTGATGAAAAGCCTGTTGGTATTTTGGTTGAGGTAGACTGAGGATGTTTTAGAACAGCATGGTAACAGTTTTATGATGTCGACAGAGGTATAGTAGCTTGGGATTGCCCGCTGATAGGGGGAGTAATTGAGCTTGAGGCGCTGAAGGACACCAGGTCCTCCTGCTCCAAAACAGAAACATGTAGCAAGGTCCGAGGTTATGTCTCTGTGCTCTAGCCCAATTCTGCTGGAGGTGGCTCTGGTTGAAAGAAGCTGGCAAGGCAAATCTGCTGCGTTCATATCGTCGACCGTTTACGGGTTAATAGGAAGAGAGGAGATTGACAGCCTGTGGGGACACCGTTGATAGGTTCTAGGAAGAAATAAGTATCTCTGTCTACCACAGAGACAAAAACACCAAAAAGAAAATGAAGATAAAGACAGAGGCTTCCTGATTGTAGAAGACAGGTATGCATTGGTTGGTCTGAAAGTCTTTGGTTTCGACTTATGTTGTTTGAATGAGTGTGTGTAACAACGGCCCCCAGGGGCCTGGGCGTAATACAGCAATCAGTCTGATAAATCCCAGCTATTCACTACTGAATGGACAAGGCTCACAGGCAAAGAGACTGCTCATTTGTCTTCACCCACCCGGGAATCGAGTTATGGGATATTTAATTGTATGATTATGCTACCACCTGTGTGTGTATGTGTGCAAAAGGTAGTGGTGTGTGTGTGTAATTCACCACCACTATGGGCTGACATGAGTTGGACTCTGTAATCGCTGGCACCTCCCGACACGAGCAAGTGTTTTATAGTCGATCAGTACTACCAGGACCTCAC
>NC_066522.1:867812-877300 GCF_024679095.1 Eriocheir sinensis | reverse complement strand
CGCGACTCGGTTGGTGTAAACGCAGCCTTAAGGGATGAGCTTGAGTAGAAAGTCGTGTGCGGCGAGGCTGCGGGAGGGGGGAAAGCATGCAGTTAGCAAGTTCAGAAGAGCAGTCAGCATACAAATATCGATAGAAGATAGAAAGAGAGGCAACCTGGCAGGGGAATTTAAGAGGTAGAAGACTATCAGTAAGAGGAGGAGAGATGATGAGACGAAGAGCTCCTCCTCCTCCTCCTCCTCCTCCTCCTTCCATGGTTGCCGCCCCTCCCTCTCCTCCTGTAGCGGCTTCCCTTCCGTCTACTGACACAGTTTCTAAGAGGAAAGTCGTGGTGGTTGAGGACTCTCAAGTCAGGTTCATTGACAGGTACTTTTGTTCAAGGGATAAGGAAAATAGGCTTCGAGTGTGCTTTCCCGGGGCAGGCATCGTATCTGACAGAATGGAGGAAATTTTAGCAGGAGAGGGGACACAGCTATCGTCTTTTGCAGTTTCGGGGGTAATGACATCGGTAAGGTGGGTAGCGAAGAGATATTTCGGCGCTTCAGGGAATCGTTCGCTAAAGTGAGACTTCGGAGGGGTGCCGGCCGTTTGTGGTGTTTTGCCGGTGAGGGATGGCTTTCCAGAGCCTTAGCAGTAAACAGCAGGCTGGCGTCCCACTGTAAGCGAAATGGTTGGCTTTTCCTTGATAATTGGGACCTCTTCTACAATAAAGGCACCTTGTATGCCATGGATGGTGTGCACCTGTCACTCCAGGAAGTGGAGGTTCTCGCAGACTCCCTCGAGCGATTACTTAGCACCCTACAGGATTTATTAGAGTAGGCGAGGGGGTAGGGCCTGTCAATGCATCGCAGACTGGGACTAGGGGGCACAGGAGAAATCGAAAGGATATAAGAAAGGATGAGCTAACGGCTTATTACACCAACAGTAGGAGTCTCAGGAACAAGATAGATCTACTGAGGGGGAAGGCATGTGTCGAGAAATTCGACATTATAGCTATCACGGAAACGTGGGTGGATACTGCAAACAAAAACTTCATGTCGGAGTATGAAACAGATGGTTATCAGATGTTTCACAAAGATAGAAAGAGAAGAAGGGGAGAGGGGGTGGCACTTTATGTTAAAGACACACTTAAATGTTCCGCTAACAACTCTGTTCAAACAAATGGCGACTCAGAATCAGTTTGGGTGGACGTCCACAAAGGGAAAGACAAACTAATTCTAGGGGTTCTTTACAGGCCACCCAACCTTAACAGGCAGGACACTGATATATTACTGCAAGAGGTAGGCAGGGCGAGCAGGAGCAAAAATGTCTGCATAATGGGGGATTTTAACTATAGGAATATAGACTGGGAAGGCGTGGTGGGTGATCTAGAATCTGAGGATTTTCTGAAAGTAATACAAGATAATTTTCTCAAGCAGACAGTAACTGAGCCCACCAGGGGTAACAACATTCTAGACTTGGCCTTAACTATCACCGAGAATATGATCAGCGAGTTAGATGTTGGGGGAGAGTTAGGTGGCAGTGATCACAAGGAAATTAGGTTTAAATTAGAATGGGCGGTGACCCATGAACTCAACCCTGTGTTGGTGCCTGACTTTAGAAGAGCTGATTATGAGGGGCTCAGAAGACACCTTGAGGAGGTAAATTGGGGAACCCTAGGGCTGGATGAGGGCCAGATCTCAGGGCTGGAACCGGAAAGACAGGGGAACCATGTAGAAATTACCTACAATAATTTAGTTAGAGTAATTGCAGAGGGTCAGAGACAGCATATCCCTTACCAACTACGTAGGAAGGGAAATAACGACCCCAAATGGATGACCCGCAGACTCAAGCATGAGATAGGCTTGAAGAGAGTACTTTATAGGAAAATAAAGAACGGAGAAATCCACCTCAGGGGTAGGTATGTTGAGCTAGCCAGGTCGGTGAAGAAGAACACCCGCCTAGCAAAAAGAAATTATGAGATTAGGGTAGCCAACGAGGCCAAGAGCGATCCCAAGGGCTTCTTCAAATTGTACGGAACGAAAACAAGGGACAGAATTGGACCGTTGAAAACAAACACGGGCGAGCTCGTTGAGAATGGAGAAGATATGAGCCAAATGATGAATGAATATTTCCTCTCAGTCTTCACGCAGGAAAATCTAACAACCATTCCGGAGATAGTTCAGGTATATGAGGGCGAAGAAAACGACAAGTTGAGGGATGTGATCATCACTAGGCAAGTAGTCCAGGATGAGATTAGTAGGTTGAAGAAAAACAAATCGCTGGGCCCAGACGAAATATTCCCAAGGGTTCTGAAAGAGTGCAAGGAAGTCATTAGTGGCCCTCTTACCGATATCTTAAAGATGTCGGTAAATTCTGGATATGTGCCCAATCAATGGAAAGTAGCTAATGTGACGCCGATTTTCGAAAAGGGAGACAAGTCAGCCACCTCAAATTATCGCCCAATTAGCTTAACATCAGTTGTAGGAAAGATGCTGGAGTCAGTTATAGCCGGGAGCATTCGTGACCATCTAGAAAAACATAATTTAATTCATGATTCACAGCATGGGTTCACAAAGGGTAGGTCTTGCCTTACTAACCTGTTGTCCTTCTACACTAAAGTAATCGAGGCGGTTGACAGAGATGAAAACTAGGACATTTTATATCTAGATTTCAGTAAAGCGTTCGACAAAGTCCCTCATCACCGGCTATTACTAAAATTACAGGCTCACGGCGTAGATGGGAAAGTTTTGAAATGGAACAGGGCGTGGCTTAGTGGCAGGAAGCAGAGAGTGCAAATTAATGGTAAAAAATCTGAATGGGGCAGTGTTACGAGTGGAGTCCCTCAAGGGTCGGTGCTGGGTCCTCTGCTTTTTTATTTTTACATCAATGACTTGGACACAGGAATTAGTAGTAATGTCAGTAAGTTCGCAGATGATACCAAGATCGGTAGAGTAATCCAATCAGACAGGGACGCTACCGTTCTCCAGGATGAGCTTGACAGACTATATGATTGGGCGGGGAAGTGGCAGATGGAATTCAATATCGGGAAGTGTAGCATTTTGAGAGTAGGAATAACCCCTCACACAATTACTCCTTAAATGACACTCCTCTAAGCAGGTCTGGGCGTGAGAGAGACTTAGGAGTCCTAGTGAGCGCTGACCTCCGTCCTAGAGCTCAATGCATTCAGGCTAAAAATCGGGCCAACAGAGTACTGGGTTTCATCTCAAGGAGCGTAAGCAATAGGAGCGCTGAAGTCATCCTCAAACTTTACTTAGCACTAGTTAGACCTCATCTCGATTATGCAGCTCAGTTCTGGTCCCCCTACTATAGAATGGATATCAAGATGTTAGAATCTGTACAGAGGAGGATGACAAAGATGATTCAGGGGTGAGAAACTTGCCTTATGAAGACAGGCTGAAGCATTTAAATCTACACTCTCTAGAAAGGCGAAGGTTGCGAGGAGACTTGATCGAAGTCTATAAATGGATGAAGGGCTTTAATAAAGGGGATGTCAATAAGATTTTGAGAGTAAAAGAGCAAGGTAGGACGCGTGGAAATGGTTTTGAGTTAGACAAATTCAGATTCAACAAAGACATAGGCAAGAATTGGTTCACCAATAGAGTGGTGGACGAATGGAAAAGGCTTGGGAGCCAAGTTATGGGTGCCAATACCATAGATACATTCAAGAAGAGGTTGGATAAAGCCATGGATGGTGAGGTAAGGTGGGGTTGAGTGTGCAGGAGCTGCCTTGTATAGGCCAACCGGCCTCTTGCAGACTCCTTACGTTCTTATGTTATGTTCTAATAAGACTCCACTCTGTCCAGAAGAGCTGTGTGAGTGGAGCCCCCCCACACGTGAGATGCATACTCCATACGTTGGCCCCTGTATATGGATATCAACTGTTCGGGGGAGAAGAGCTGGCGGAGACGATACAGAACGCCAAGCCAATAATAATAATAATAATAATAATAATAATAATAATAATAATAATAATAATAATAATAATAATAATAATAATAATAATAGTAATAATAATAATAATAATAATAATAATAATAATAATAATAATAATAATAATAATAGTAATAATAATAATAATAATAATAATAATAATAATGATAATAATGATAATAATAATAATAATAATAATAATAATAATAATAATAATAATAATAATAATAATAATAAGAAGAAGAAGAAGAAGAAGAAGAAGAAGAAGATGAAGAAGAAGAAGAAGAAGAAGAAGAAGAAGAAGAAGAAGAAGAAGAAGGGAAGAATAAGAAGAAGAAGAAGAAAGAGAAAAGGAGAAGAAGGAGGGGAAGAAGATGATAATGATAATGAAAAGAGTAGGAAAAAAATGCGCGTTCTTAGTGAAAAAGGAGACGAAATAATACAGCAGAAGAAAAGTTTAAATGCTCCATACTCTGCCTTCATCCTCGTAACATAGTTAAGGAGGAGGCGGTGGAGCAAAATAGCCGTTCCAGGAAACCGAAAAATAGAACGACGATGAGAAAATAAAATCAAGTGAAAATGGAGGAGGAACAGGAAGGGCGACGACGAGGAAGTGTAAAAAAAATAATAATAATAATAGAAGAGGAGAGGCAAAAGGAATAAAGTAATGTGAGGAAATGGCACGCTTTCTGGTATGTGTGTGTGTACATGTGTGTGTGTGTGTGTGTGTGTGTGTGTGTGTGTGTGTGTGTGTGTGTGTGTGTGTGTGAGTGTAATTCACTCACATCCTGATGACGAGCTGGACTCGTCGTCTCCAGCAAGTAAACTCCCAATTATAGCAAGGCTCATTAGTCGATCTCTGGGTACTGCTGTGACCTTCTCACATCACACTCGCTATCGCCCTTGTTCAAGGGAGAACAGTAACGGCTCCTTGTCAGTGGAAAAATTCCGCTCTGAGCGGAGTTTGCTAGGCAGCAAAGCCAGGTAACAAAGAGTCTTACCACTGAGCTACCGGAGCGGTGCCTGTGTGTGTGTGTGTGTGTGTGTGTGTGTGTGTGTGTGTGTGTGTGTGTGTGTGTATGTGTTACACTTAAAATGCTCAATATCTTCATTTAATAGACTTTTAAGCGAGGTCTACATGTTCCTAATGATAAATATTTGAACTAATATACATGTAAACAAATTTCATTACTGCACTTAAATTGCAAAATGAACTTCTATTAATCACCAACATTATGTTACATTAGGTAGGAAGACAACTACCGAACGGGCGTGAGCTACTCCCGGTGAGGATATATGGGAAGGGAGGAGCATGCAGTTGGCATGCAGTTGGCAAGTTCATAAGAGTAGTCAGCATGAAAATATCGATAGAAGATAGAAAGAGAGGCAACATGGCGGCGGAATTTCAGAGGTAGAAGACTATCAGTATGAGGAGGAGAGTTGACGAGACGAAGAGCCTTTGACTTCACTCTGTCAAGGAGAGCTGTGTGAGTGGAGCCCCCCCACACATGAGATGCATACTCCATACGAGGTCGGACAAGGCTCCTGTAAATGGATAGCAACTGTGCGGGGGAGAAGAACTGGCGGAGACGGTACAGAACGCCCGGCCTAGAGGAAGCTGATTTAATAAGAGATGAGATATGAAGTTTCCAGTTGAGATATTGAGTTAAGGATAGACCGAGAATGTTTAGTGTTGAAGAAGGTGATAGCTGAGTGTTGTCGAAGAATAGGGGATAGTTGTTTGGAATATTGCGTCGAGTGGATAGGTGGAGAAACTGTGTTTTTGAGGCGTTGAAGGACACCAGGTTCCTCTTGCCCCAATCAGAAATAATAGTAAGGTCTGAGGCTAAGCGTTCTGTTGCCTCCAGCCTTGAATCGTTAGGTTCCTGTGGAGTGGATCTTCTATTAACCTCATCGCCTTTAAGAATTTCAACACACACACACACACACACACACACACACACACACACACACACACACACACACACACACACACACACACACATTCCTATCCCGAGAACAACTTGGATCACTAGTCAAGGAACATTAGAAATTGCATTTAGTTCAGCGTTCATATCTTCGTGAATGCCTTGAATCATGATTATCATTTAGATGTTAGTTATGTTGTCAATACAGATATACTGTAGCTTTTTTTCTGCCAATAGCGCCTGTATGCTTTCTTGAGGGGCTTTATGGACGGCCCCAACCCGTTAGTGGGGCAAGCTAATTTTATTTATAGTGGTTGCCCTGATGTATGACCCTTTCTTGGCCCATGCTGCCCCCCGGTGCTCTTCTTGACCGAAGTCGCTGAAGTTATGAGTTGATTGAAGATCCGAACAGCTTGTGGGTAATCTTCCGCCACTCGTTGATGACTTGAAAAGTCAGCGTGTTTCAGTGGGGACTCGAACCTGGTCCACGCTAGGTCCTCGTGCTCACCATGCCCGCACGCTAATACCCCGGTCACACATAGCCGAATCTGAACCCGAATGCCATTCTGTTTGCTTTCGGTTTTCATTCGGGCATCGATTCGGGGTGTTCTGTTCGGTTCGTGCGATTCGTAATCGATTCGTAGAGTTGGCTGAATTTTTGGTGAGACAGGAAATATTCGTAATGGATTCGGGAATGAGGAAAATTCGGATTGGAGTCGGTATGCGTTCGATATGCATTCGGTATGCGTTCTGTATGTGTTCGGTTTGCATTCGGATTGTTAGGTATGCATTCGGGACCAAAAAAAAAAAAAAAGAATTTTGGCCGTTAGAACTGTCAAAATTCGATTTCAAATCGGAATGGATTCTGTATGCACTCGGTGTGCATTCGGGGAGAATTTGGAATGGCTATTCCAAATGCATTCCGAATGTACTCCGAATCCAAACCGAATTTTGACAGATGTTCCGAATGCATACCGAATCAAATCAGAATGCATCCCGAATTGGTTCAGAATGCAAACAGAATTCATGCCGAATGCAGCCCGAATCGATACTGAACGCATCCAGATGCAGAGGTACCGGTATATATACCCAAATTTTGATTCGTACTGGATTCGATTCTGCATTTTGTATGCCTTCGGTTTACTTTCGATTTGCATTCGGTTTGCTTCGGTAAAGAAAAAAAAACTGTTAAATTTTGAATTTCGGAATTCGGTTTAAGTTCGGAACGCATTCGGTTTGCATTTTGTTTGGGGTCGGTCTGCATTCGGTTTGCATTCGAAACATGTTTCTGAGCGCAAACCGACTGCAGACCGACAAAAAATTGACCTTGAAAAATTACCCCGAACATTCCCGAATGACATTCGGGCTGGATTCGGAAGCGATTCGGCTATGTGTGACCGAGGCTTAACCACTCGGCCACCGCCTCCCCAAAAGTGATGAACAAAATGCTCATGAGTAGTTTCTTCGAAATAATTCTGCATTTTATATTGGTGATTTGCTTGTATAAAGACAGGAGCACTTGCTGGGAGGCAGTAAGCGGGAACAGCAATAAGGCAAGATGGCACCTGGGGAAAGAGTAGTCAATCTCTCCATATCCAGTCATTTTTTTTTTTTTTACACCCCTCATACTTTATCCGCGCGCTTGTTGTTTCTTATTTTCCTCTTTGCATATTCTCCCACCTTTTCTCTCTTGTACCCTTACCATCATCATTGTTAGTGGGATTACACCTCTTATTTCTTCCACATAACTTGTATATAGCCCATACCTCCAAGCCCCACAGCCCTCATAAGTCAGCTATACTTTCTTCCCCCAAACATCTACAACCAACACCTGTACCAACAGGCCCATATGATTTACACAGATGGCAGGTCCCTCGTTGAGCAGCCACCGACATTCAGGATGGTAAAGCATGAGAGGATATACAATAAAATGATTGATATTCAATATGATGGTATAGTTATGACTGAAAATCCCACTAACAATGATGATGGTAAGGATACAAGAGAGATAAGATGGGGGAATATGCAAAGAGGAAAATAAGAAACAACAAGCGCGCGGATAAAGTGGACGGAGCAGGTCGAGGTGAAAGATGACAAGATGAGAGCATTTGTAAGACTTTCTTCACCTCATTTGTCAAACCACCTCTCTGTTTCCATTCCTGCTCCTAAACAACTTGCTCCTCCTCATCCACCTCCTTCTTCCCCATCTCCTTCTTATCCCATAAAGAGTTTTGGACTTTCAAGGCTAATCAATCCGTCCACTCATAGCCTTACCGTAGTCTTCCTCACCTATGTAATGGTTAATTAACAACCTTACCTTTAATTGCCTCTTATTATCCTGCAGTACTGCCTGTTGCCTGATGGGTTCTGGCACATCTCTCTCTCTCTCTCTCTCTCTCTCTCTCTCTCTCTCTCTCTCTCTCTCTCTCTCTCTCTCTCTCTCTCTCTCTCTCTCTCTCTCTCTCTCTCTCTCTCTCTCTCTCTCTCTCTCTCTCTCTCTCTCTCTCTCTCTCAAAACACTTTAAACACTTTATTATGTTTGTCAAAAACAACATATATTTATCTCTTTCAATTTTTGATGAGGCAAATAGCCCTTTATAAGCTAAGGCTTTTTGGTCTCTCTCTCTCTCTCTCTCTCTCTCTCTCTCTCTCTCTCTCTCTCTCTCTCTCTCTCTCTCTCTCTCTCTCTCTCTCTCTCTCTCTCTCTGTGTGTGTGTGTGTGTGTGTGTGTCTGTCTGTCTGCCTTATTCACACACACACACACACACACACACACACACACACCTCTCTGATAGCAAGGTCGGTAAAGCGCTGCGATGCCAGGCTCCACGACCTGACAGGTGGCGGTTCGAGCCCCGCTCAGTTCGTTTTTTTTTCCGTTGACTAGGAGAGGTTACTGTCCGCCCTTGAGCAAGGAGGAGAGGGTGTGTGGTGTGTGAGGGCCTGGCACTACCTAGAGATGATCGACAAATGAGCCTTTCAGTTGCTTTAATCGGGAGGGTACTTGCTGGCGATTCCAAGTCCAACTCGTGATCAGGCCGTGGTGAAATATATACACACACACACACACACACACACACACACACACACACACATCGGTGTAGTGGATTAAGCAATCGTTTGCCACCTGGAAGCCTGAGCTTCGTGCCATGCTCAGGCCATTTGTTTTCCTCTGACAGACCATTGACAAATTGCTGTCCTCTCGGATGGAAGGTTAAGAGGTGTGGGGTGTGTGAGGTCCACGCTGCAACCATATATCCGTAAAAATGTTGCTCAAAGCTAATAACAAGGAAGGTCTTGACTGATGATCGCGAATTCAGCAAGAGATCACACCATGAGTGAATGACACACACACACACACACACACACACACACACACACACACACACACATACACAGTACAGGTAATGAAGACCTGTAAGGTCACGCCGAGATTATGTGACCTATGACCTATGACCAATGCCCGAGAATGGTATTCTAGGAGGGTGATCTGCACTGACCTGTGATGAGGATGCACCATTAGAGAAGTGAGATGGAGGAAGGAGGAAGAGGAGGAAGGGGTAAAGGGTAAGGTAAGGCTGATGAATGGATAGGGAAAAGGAGGGGAAAGATAAGATGGGGAGAAATGC
>NC_066522.1:815312-862812 GCF_024679095.1 Eriocheir sinensis | reverse complement strand
TTTTAATGAAAATAATAACAACAGTACAGCAAGGACAGCAAACTACGACAGCGACAAGGATAACAGTGTGTGGTCAGCATAAGATGTTGAGAATGCGAAGTTTTACAGTTAAGCAACGATTATTTCTTCGCAAACCCTCAAGTGGCTTAGATCACTTGCATGTCAGTGCCCACTAAACCACATTCCAACCGTATCTTCCAACTGGGCTTGCTTGAAAAGGCACAACTATGAACATGCAACAGCGAAGAATAGAATGTTGCCTTCAAGACAGCTTAATGATACACGCGGGTTTTGATGCAACAGAAACATGATTATAAGGATGAATGAAGAACAGGATAAAAAGATAATATCAACAACGGCGGAAGCATACCTGAGGCAGAAGCAGGAGCGCTACTCGAGGTGCATTATCTTAAGTAGAGGCGCCAGTTCATACGGGAGAGGGGAGGGGAGAGGAGGAGTAGGAGGAAGACGATGGAGTGGAGGACAAGGAGGAGTGGCCGGTGCTGAAAGGAAGGTCGTAACGGAGGAAGAGTTTTTTTTACCAAGTAACCCAGGCGACGTCCGGCGGCACACAAAGGCGAGCACTACAAAAGGCCTGACAGATTAGTTGAGGGAATTAGTATAGTGTCCCGGATTCTTTAAAGTCATCAACAAAAGCCCTTCTTCCTCGTACTGCTGCTGCTGCTGCTACCGGGACGATAGCGGAGCAGGAATGAAAAAAGGAATGAAGGAAAGAAAGAAAAAGGGACATATGAAAAAAATGAGATGAAAAGGAGACGGGCTGGATACATAGGTAGAAAGGGAAGGATTTTGGAAGGAAGAGAGGAAGAGGGATTAAGAAATGAGAGAATAGGAAAGCAGAGGGATAGGGAAAAGCTGAGGCAAAAGAGAATATTTGGAAGAAAACAAGAATAGGATAGAAGTAATGGACGATAGCAGACAGAGTAGGAAGGAGAAGGGGTGGAGGAAAACAGAGATGAATGGAGGAAAGATGAAGAAAATGAGGATGGAAAAGAGATAAATGAAAGGAGAGAGACTAGAAAGGTGGAATATATAAAAGTTGAGAGGCAAAGGAGGGAGGGAAGAAGGTAAGCGAAGAAAGGACATAAAGATGGAAGATGAAGGAATGGGGGAAGTAATGCTTATAAATGAATTTCTATTGAATGCTGATTTCCGTACATTAAGAGAGAGAGAGAGAGAATGGTTGGGGTTATATTGCTGGGTTGTGAGAGATGGGATGGGTAGTAGATGGATGTGAAAATTGTCTCTCTCTCTCTCTCTCTCTCTCTCTCTCTCTCTCTTTCATAAAATGCAAAAAGTATATGTGTATACAAAGTGCCGAGACCAAATCCAACTGAAAACCGGCACGTCAATTGTAAACACAAACACGCACACATGCACCAAATAAAATCACGAAACACCAGAGAGAGAGAGAGAGAGAGAGAGATAGTGTGTGTGTGTGTGTGTGTGTGTGTGTGTGTGTGTGTGTGTGTGTGCGTGGTCGCAGGAGAGGGATTTACTATCCTGGGTGTACATCTCACTACCAGGGTTCCCAGATTTCTATGTTGAAATTATCGTACACACCCGTCAAAAATTATCGTATTTTGAGCTAGATTATCGTACACCATCATTCACCTGTCTACTTGTTGTCAGTCTTGCAGAATATCACAGAATATACCACTGGAACATCAGACAACAATAACATTGTTACATTTGATATGGGGTTCTGAAAATTAAAAGCATTGCATGTTACGAGAAGCTATATCGTGTACTCACCACTTTATAAGTCGATGGCCGAGTCCCCATGGATTTGTGGGTAGATTTGGTCACTTTCTTTATCCGTAGGATATAGTACTTTTGAAGTCATACTTCTTATCACGCTCCTGGATGGTTCGAATGAGGTGCAGTTTCCTTGGCTTGTTACGGATTGTTTAGCTAAGGTAATGTCTCTCACTGATTCTGTTTTTAGTTTATTTCTGTCGTTAGATTTCATTCTATTAATGTCTGAGAAACATCTTTCGCAATCTGCATTTGCATGGGGCTTGATTTCAGCAGCTTTAACTGAATCTCCCTTGATAGATTGTGCACTGGTAAACGCTTCTGCTATAGTTTTGTTGAACTACTGTGGATTTCAAAGGCTGTGAGTTTTCGTTTTTTGGGAATAACTTTGTAACCAACACTCGTATCAGCACAAGATTTTGTTACAGTGTATTTCGCACACTGCCCTAATTTTTATGGGTATCGTGAATCACCAAAAGTAGATAATAAAGGCACTTCTCCCTGTAGCAAAAGGGGAAAGTCGGACTGGCCACTCAAAGAAACGAACACAGATAGTGACGTAGTACTATGACATCAGAAGCTCCGCCCACTCTCTCCCTCATCCCTCCCTCCACTTCGTCCCCCCCCCTCCCACCCCCCCTTCTCTCTCTCTCTCTCTCTCAAAATGTGGCCACCGACGCGGGCTTCATAACTATCAAGACATGAAGTATTTGGTAGTGGCCTTGTATACTTTTTTTTTCCCTTTTATACTGACAGACACCCTTTATTGAGTAACAGTGATTTGTTAACGTGTTAGTTGTAAAAGCCGTGAATGTTGGTAGAGTATTGGTTTGTCTGTTATTTTTTCTTGTAAGTTTATTATTATAGGATTAAATATAGTAAATTGAAACCGAGACACGATTGGTTGACTAATGATACGAACAAAATATTTATAACTTTTAATTTTCATCACAACTAAAGTATAAATCTCCCTCATCATCACTGTCACTGTCAAGGTTAATAATGACAGGATCGACACTTCCATGAATATTGTCTGCTAAACAATAATTGTCCTCGAAGGTTCGTGATCGACGAAAGCAATCTTCATGCGATTGGTGGCTTTCTCTTTGTTAAAAAAGTTGAAAAGTCGCGTGACAAACTCATTCTTACAGCCATGCCGACAATGCTGAACCTTGAAGACCATACTTGTTGAGTTTCTTGATAGAAGTACACGACTGATGTCGAGAGTCCAAGTCATGTGACGAAGAAATATAGGAAAAAAAATAAAGGAATACAACCGAACAATCGTTCTACCATCAATTATGGTGGTTAACCTTTACTCCCATCCTTCTATCACATGTCACGATGTTCAGGTATGTGTCACTATAATAAGAAAAAAAAAGTCCCACTTCCACATCATTCATGCCTTAATTGCACTTTCAAAAATACTTATATATTTTCCATGGAGAGAAAGAGAGAGAGAGGGGGGGGGGGGGGAGCAGGGGAAGAAGTGGAGGGAGGGAAGAGGGAGAGAATGGGCGGAGCTTCTGATATGTCTTAGTACTACGTCACTACCTGTGTTCGTTTCTTTGAGTGGCCAGTCCGACTTTCCCCTTTTGCTACAGGGAGAAGTGCCTTTATTATCTACTTTTGGTGATTCACGATACCCATAAAAATTAGGGCAGTGTGCGAAATACACTGTAACAAAATCTTGTGCTGATACGAGTGTTGGTTACAAAGTTATTCCCAAAAAACGAAAACTCACAGCCTTTGAAATCCACAGTAGATGTTGCACACATATTCTGATGCTTCACGCTTTTCTCATGAAGCTTTATTGTTGTTAACTGCGCAGTAATTTCAACACCACATGTTTTACACTGTGCTTTACAAGAGTCTTTCCTGGATGGTCTTAACCATGGAAATTCTTTTTCCCAAACATGTCTGTACTTCTGCTCACGCCTTGTTTTTTTCTTGCTTTCACTATCTACGGCACTGCTACTACGTTTTTCTGCCATCTTTTGAAAAATGACAAGTAGAACAACGACACAACCGCTCGTCTGAGTCTCCCTATGAAGACTAGCGACGTATTCCTCCCCCGTCGCCCACAGAAATCAAACGATACAAGAATTGATCACGTACAGAACGTGTTGCTAGTGCGATCCTCTTTCCCTCCTCCAGCCACTCACCAATTCACCCCCCCCCCCTCTCCCTCTCTCAACACCCACCCTACTCTCAATACGTGTAGTGCGATCCTCCCTCCCTCCTCCAGCCACTCACCAACTCCCCCCCACGTCTCTCTCTCTCCGGGCCAGGAATTATTGCACGAAATATATAAATTATTGCACAAAACTGCAGATTATCGTACTATCGTACGCACTATAATTGTTATCTTACAGTAAGCTATATTATTGTATTTGTACGATAATTATCGTACGTCTGGGAACGCTGCTAACTACGTGCGTACTCTTTATTTTTTTATGAACTATCATACGTCTGGCAGCACGGCTACTGTCAAACGATTTTATTATTTATGAACTCAAATACGTTAACTAAACCACTAAACCCCCCATTATTTTTTTTATTTTAGAGGTTCTTATGTGTGGCAAAAATAAACACTTGTCAGTAGTGAATTAAAAAAAAAAAAAAAAAGACGTTTCAAAACCTATACCGCACAAGCTTGTCGGCAGTCTCGTAAGGGTGCCGCAGCAAAAGGGTTAAGAACCAAGCCGTATGAGGAACGAATCATGCGATTTAACCCACTTACTCAGGAAAAGAAACGCATACGAGGACATAATAAATTATCATTCAGGTCTTCCAGTACCTGAAGAAGTTCTATATCATCGATCCTTTTAATACAAATAGATTACCTAATCAAGCGAGGCGATGTAGTACAGACACTGACAGGAGTTATTTCTACAGCTGAGTCATCCTCCATTGGAACAATCTTCCTGCAGAAGTAGAAAATGCGAAAACCATCAACTTCATAAAAAATCAAATAGATTTTGTTTCGTTGCTGCGATAGGAGTGAACTGAACGAACGTACCGAAGTCCTTTCATCTGCTTTGAGGGCATGAAATGATAGTCGAACAGATTAAATTACTACAGCGGGCAACCTCGTAATCAACCAATTGGCCATTTTCTGCTTGTATTTCCATGTTTGCATGGTTTCTCCTCCCCGTCGCCCTCTTACACAATGTTTCATCAATATTTCCTTTCCATCCTTCTCTCTCTCTCTCTCTCTCTCTCTCTCTCTCTCTCTCTCTCTCTCTCTCTCTCTCTCTCTCTCTCATACTCACATTCACTCTCACACTCACCTTCACACACACACACGCACACACACACACACACACACACTCAAACTCACTCGCCCTCACACTCTCACTTTCGCTCTCACTCTCACACTCAAACTCACACACACTCTCACTCATTCACATTCACTCAGTCACACTCACACTCACTCTCACTCTCACACTCACAATCACCCTCAATCTATAGTCTCAGTGACTTTACGACCTGCTAACCACCAACCGCGACCCCAAAATGCTGCGATTCACACCCACCGCTCCCCGACCACATAGATAGCAGAGTAGTCGTGCGACCGAACGGCTACCGGCGGTCGTTTACTGTCCGTCCAGTGTCCGTCCAGTGGGTGGCTGGATGGCGACCATGGTAAGATTCAAACCTTGACCTCACACCTGGAGTCAAGCCAAGACGCCCCCAAGACGCCGACCGGTGACCGACAGGCAAGGACCAGTATGCGTCATGTCGCAATGAGGACGGCAACCTCCCTTAACGACCTGCTGCTGACGTGTTACGGTAATATTGTCACCCAGCTATATAATTATTTGTGAAAAAAATAATTACTTATAAAGGTAATTAAAGTATTCTGTGCTTCACTGAAGCAAAAGACAGATATTTGGGACCCCCTCCTGCCCCCCATATGCCGCAGACATGCAAAAAATGCTCCAAGCAATCTTAGTTTAACCTATTGTTAGTATGCATGTTACGTTATATTCGTTCTAAAGCATTTCCATCACCCTGGGCAGAGCAGAAGATGAAATTAACAATCCTTTATGAAATGGATAAAAGCCATTAGCTCCACAGACTCTCATTGTTACTGCTGTGCACATCATGTCCTACAGTAATTTATTTTGGTTAGGCAGAGGTGACCCATACACATTTGCCCGTGTGCTTGACCTGTGGGGCAGGTTGAGTCGGGACGGAGCTTGGACGGGCTGAGGGGCGTAGTACGTCACTGGTCAGGAATATACCTCATATCTATGCAAGGGTGGTTTGACCTACCACCGGTCGCCGCACAACTCGCCGTGTGGTGGAAGGCCGGACGTCGACCACGGCCAATGGCAGATGAAAAGTGGACGGCGAACATCAGCGACCGCCTACTATCTGACGGCAACCAGACGGCGTCCGCTTGCCCTCCGGTCGCCGTTCAACAGTTAATGGTCACCTGTCGGCCACCGGTGGCAGTCCGCTTGCCATCCAGACGCAGTCCATTCGGCCACCGGAGGGGAACCTCTTTTACGACCGGCAGCGACCTGAGAGGTCGGCTGGAGGCTTTAGTGCAGCATCCAAAATCTCCAGCCGACCTTTTCGGTCGCACGGCAGACGGACACGCATGACGATCGCACGCACGACCATGTGAGACCTAGCGCGATCTGCAGGTCGCTGGAGGGCGTCAGTAGGTCGTAAAGTCAGTGTGACTGGGCCTTCACTCTCACTCATTCACACACTCACTATCACAGTCACGCTTACATTCACTCACCTCACTCACTTATTCTCAGTTACTCACGCACTCACTCTCACATTCGTACTTACTCACACTAGCACTTACTCTCACACTTACTCTCACTCTCACACTCACATTTTGACACTCAAACTCACACTAACTCTCACACACATTCCTCACACTCCACCTCCACTCACTGATACTCCCACTCACTCTCATACTCAATCTCACTCTCACACACATTCACTCACACTCACACTCACTCGTACTCACACTCACTCTCACTCACTCACTCTCATTCTTGCACTCACTCTCACACTCGCACTCACTCACTCACTCACACTCACACTCGTACTCACGCTCACATTCGCAATCACTCACTCGAACTCACTCTTACTCTCACAATCACTTGCACACCTCACGCTCAGTCTCACTGGCACACTCACCGTCACACTCACACTCACTCTCACATTCGCACTCACTCTCATATTAGCATTCATTCTCACACTCGCAATCGCTCACACTCACTTTCACTATCACACTCACTCCTATTCTCACACTCACTCACACACGCTTACTTTTACACTCAAACTCACTCTCACTCTCACACACACAAGGGAGTAGGAAGGCAGACACCTACCGAAACGGGCGCAAACCACTCCCGGTGAAGATTATATGGGAAGCGAGGAGAGTGCTGCAAGCTCACCAAAGACCCTACCCGTGTCCTCACTTCCCGTTTCCCTACAGAGTATTTTCACTCACGTATCCTTGTGAGGTTTTCATGACGTCACGAAGTAAACATGGCCGCCAAGTGTGACAGTCTATCTTTGCTGGGAGACCAGCGAGTGAGTGAGAGACCGTGCCTCGTTGGGGAATCGTAGTAAATGGAGTACTCCAAATATTATTTTTCGCTCTCTCTGCTGGACAGGACTTATTATGAGAGGATGGTCACTTAAGTCAGGCTTAGTTGCCCTAAAATACGGGAGCTTTACGTGGAAACCGAGAGACACATTAGAGGGATAAATGGCTTTCACAAAGATACGCACTGTCTACATACCTAACAATGACTACATAGTGCTTCAAGAAAGACTTTATCTACATATTTAACAATAAATGATGTTTCAGAGAGTGCCAATATTCATCTGCACTTCTACTACCTACCACACAAGCTAGCCCACTTTTAGGGGGTTGGTCATTCACAAAGCGGGTATCTACATATCTAACAGTAACTAATACTTGAACAATGATGCTGGCAACATATCTAATAATAACTAATGTATCAAAGTGCCAACATTCATCATCACTCATACCTACCATACATCAATAACTTTTGGGGCTGGCCACTACTAAATCTAGTCATGAGGAGTGAACTCTTAATAAAGGCTAAATACCTTGACAAACAAGTGAAAATTCATTTCACTGTCGTGCAATGTCACTAATCTTTGCTTGACACCACTGGAATAAACTATCTGAATCTGCAGGTGTGTTGTATGTTGATACTGGAAGCACTCATAAGGACTGAGGAAACACTGTCTCTACTCGTTATTGTGTATGAGTGAAACATCATTCTTATCTGTCATGAAGTGCTTTTCACAGACTCTCCAGTGTTCAGGGTTTGAAGTCTGGGCTCTGGAGATCCTCGCTAACCAGAGACTTCTTCTTCCAGCGATCAACTCCTTCCGCTCACCTTGCCGCGTTGGTATTTTAGGCAGACGGTAAAACGACAAACTTGGGTGTTTATCTGCATTATTTCCACACCCAAAAACACAGCATAGATGTGCCATTTCTGTCTTCAGACGGGCCACCAGTACGTGATGTGGACACCACAAAATGAGGCTAGAAACTCGCGTCCCGTCAATCCAGTGGCCATAAAACCTCCCGGCAAGGTCCCGCAACAAGAATCGGCTGATCCCGCCAACCCATAATGCACCACGACCGTGACGTCATGGACTGGCGTGACGTCACGCGAAACTTCTCTATTGTCTCATCAACATCAGAGAGTAGTTCAGCATGCTCTCTAAAGACAGATCCTCTCTCTTTCCACACATACACTACATACACGCAACACACATACACACACTATTTCCTCAAAATGTTCAAATTCAAAATGGCGTTCTCTAATATGGTCTCGGAGTCCCCGCCTGGGGAGGGGACCACAAAGTCCCCCAGAGAGGACTCCCCTTTTGGCTTGCAGCCCGAGAGGTGTCTTGATAACACCTCTAACTTCTTTTTTATCAACTTCTGCAACATTCGCGGTCTTCGTTCTAATTTTCCTTCAGTGGAACACCATCTCCTCCACTAAAATTATTAATCTCACCTTCTTTTCCTCACCGAAATTCATGCAGGTTTCTGGGGCTACTGATAGCAATCTCTACTGTGATGCTTCCTACTATCTCTATCCTAAATTTCAATCCAAAGTTGAATTTTGTGTCCACGTGCGCAATGACATCACGTGCTCTCGTGCCCACGACCTTGACTTTTCTGAATTCTCCACCATCTAGCTAAGACTTAATTGTCACTCTATTACTAAATACGTCTGAGCTGTTTATCTCTTACCTAATTCTACCAACTATATAAAATTCTTTGACTATTTGAACTCTAAAGTGGAGCACATCATAGCTCACTCTCCTTTCGCTGAAATCTCCATCCTAGGAGATTTCAATGTTCACCACCATCTCTGGCTTTCATCTTTTTTCATTAACCAGCCTGGTGAACAAGCCTACAACTTTGCTCTCCTCAACGATCTAGAGCAGTTGGTTCAGCACCCTATACGTATTCCCGACCGCCTTGGAGATACGCCCATCTCTTCCTAACCTCTAATCCTTCAGCTTACTCTGTCAAACTGTTCTCTCCGTTGGGCTTCTTCGATCACAATCCTATTTCTGCATTCTGTTCTATCGCTCCTGTACAGCCTCTGGACCCACCGAAGAGGCAATGCTTCTGGCATTTTGCTTCAGCTCAGCTTGGTCGGACGACCTGAGGATGTACTCGTACTTTTCCGATATCCCGTGGAATGATTACTGCTTCCCTATATGTGTGTCCAGCGCATCACTGAGGTGACTATATTTGGAATGGAGGCACATCTGCGACGTACTATTTCTACACCTCATGCTAATAAACCTTGCTTCAATCACGTTTGCTCTTGTGCTGTTAAAGATAGAGAGGTAGGTCACAAAAGGTACCAGAGCCTTCGCACTCCATCTAATCATGATCTTTAGATTTCCGCCCGGAATCGTGCCAAATATATTCTCCGACTTACCAAAAACTTTCATAAATAGAAAGTGCCGCAACCTTGCTTTTTCTAGTTCTTCCAGAGACTTCTGGCACCTAGCCAAAAATATTTCCTCCAATTTGACTTCTTTATCTTTCTCTCCTTTCCCTAACCCTGACGGCAGCACCGCCGTCTCATCTGTCTCTCAGGCTGAACTCTTCTCTCAAACTTTCTGTAACAACTCCACTCTGGACGATTCTGAGCATATTCCTCCTATTCACCCCCCCCTCTTACTCCTTTATGCCTGTTATTAAGATTCCTAAAAAATTAGGTTTTCTATGTCCTCTCTGGTCTCACCCTCAGAAGGCTTATGGGCCTGATGGAGTGCCTCCTATTGTCCTTAAAAACTGTGCTTCCGTGCTGACACCCTGCCTGGTCAAACTCTTTCGTCTCTGCCTGTCAACATCTACCCTTCCTTCCTGATGGAAATGCGCCTACATACAGCCTGTGCCTAAGAAGGGTGACCGTTCCAATCCCTCAAACTACTATCCTATAGCTTTACTTTCCTGTCTTTCTATGACTTTTGAATATATCCTTAACCGGAAGATTCTTAAGCAACTATCCACTCCTGACCTATCTGATCGCCAGTATGGGTTCCGCAAGGGGCGTTCTACTGGTGATCTTTTCGCTTTCCTAACTGACTCTTGGTCATCCTCTCTTAGCCGTTTCGGTGAAACTTTCACTGTTGCGCTAGACATTTTGAAAGCATTTGACAAGGTCTGGCACAAACCTTTGCTTTCTAAACTTCTCTCCTACGGTTTTTATCCCTCTCTTTGTACTTGCATCTCCAGTTTCCTTTCCGGCCGTTCTATCTCCGATGTGGTAGACGATCACTGTTCTACTCCGAAACTGTAATCTTCACACCTATGCTGATGACTCTACTCTGCATTATTCAACATCATTTAACACAGTTGCAATATTAGTGTCTTATTAATATATGTGGCTATTTCCAAGTAAACGGAATCGTTTTTCCCTGCACCATTTTTGCCTTTTTTTTTTAAGGGAGAGTGTACTTTTGATGCAACATATGTCTTCCCCTTGTCGTGCGTTCGTTTTTTGTCAAAGCTTACATACTTCAGCTGTGACCGTTCAAATACTCGATGTGCAGAGTTGGCCCAGGTCTCGGTAATGGCTACCACATCCGGTTTCTCTGCCCCAAAATACGCTCATAAATCGTGTTTTTTTTTTTTTTTTTTGGGGGAGGTATTACGCTAAGTGCATTCGTGTACGGGAAAGAAATATGACTCTTGTGTTAGACGCCTTGAGTTATCTTAGTTCGCTTATTGAATGCACATTTAGATGTTTTTTTATTTTTTATCTATGCCGTGTTGACGTAGTATTACGGGATGGTTCATCTAATACTTCCGTGGTCCCGACCTTGCCTGCATTTTTTTGAAAAGCTTTTTGAAAGGTCGCACCTGCTCTGTTTAAAAACCTTCCAAGACGCGGCGAACCAACCACTTCTACGTGAAGGTCGTCACAGAACAAATAAGGACCCTCAGTAAAGGGATACGAGGCATTGGTAAACGCTACTACACCTTCGTCGTCACAAAACTTCTTCAAGCTAGTTTTGACGCTAAATACTTCAGTGGAAAAGTGGCGAGTGCTTAGTTTATGGGAAGGATTCTGAACAAATGATGTGACAGGAATTTTTCTTGTCAGGATTTTGATAGGAGGAGGAGGAGGAGGAAGAGGAGAAAGAGGAGGAGAAGGAAGGGGAAAAGAAGCGTGGCAGGAACGGCAGAGAATATGGGGAGGAAGGAGTTTAGGCATCTCTCTCTCTCTCTCTCTCTCTCTCTCTCTCTCTCTCTCTCTCTCTCTCTCTCTCTCTCTCTCTCTCTCTCTCTCTCTCTCTCTCTCTCTCTTTTTATAACTGACGAATCTATAGTACACAACATATTCGTATTTTGCCGACGACACTTTATGCGATCGTTCGAGTGGCATATGTTTCACTGTTCACTTTTCAGGGCTTAAAATGTCACTTTTTCTTGTGCATTATTTCAAAAGCCCTTTACACTTGTTCATTGTGTATTTAGCATCACTAGTGGCGTGGGGCATGTTCTTCGCCACCTGTGAGCAGCCGCTTTTACCTGTTGGGTGGACATTTCCCTCACTGTTGGCCCTGCTGCAGTGAATGTGTTCCACAGGCGGGACACTCTGGAGGTGAGGGTCCGCTGGTGCTGGCTGGTGCGTGACCTCGGCACCCCGACCTGCTCGTGGCTGGAGAGTACCGTTCTCGTATCTCTCACCGCCTCTCGCAGGGGGAGCCTCAGTCTCGCCAGGTGTGGTACTCCTTGTACCTGGGCCTTGTGGAACACCACCAACGCAGCGACGTCCCGGCGGTGCTCCAGAGTGTCTAGATGTATAAGATCCTGAGGGGGCGGCTGGGGGTTGTTCTCATGTAACAGTCGCTGCACCCGTCCCTCCACCTTGTCCAGTCTCTGCAGGTGTGTGGCAGCGCTAGACATCCAGGTCAGAGCCTCTTACTCCAGGTAGGATCTTACCTGGGCCTTGTAGAGGAGCATAATTCCTCGCTTGTCGAGGAATTTAGCCACTCTACGAAGGGCAGAGACACGTAGGGAGGCTTGGTGGGCAATGTGTTTCAGGTGGCGGTCGAGGCGCAGCTCTCGGTCCAAGTCCACTCCACCGATCCTGACGTAATCCTTAAGCGGGAGGGTGACGGAGCCAAACATCACCCTTCCTTCGACAGCTTGTGTGGCTGCCGGGGACCGAGAGATCACCATCGCCTGAGTCGTCTCAGGAGCAAGTTCACCTGCCAGCGCTCCCCCCATTCCCGTATCAAGCGTAGTTGCTGGTTGACCTCAGCAACCGCTTGCTGGCTTTCTTGGCGAGGGTAGGAGAGGGAGAGCGTGCAGTCGTCAGCGTATGCAGAGACTGCTGGCAGACTCCTGAGAAGGTCGTCGATGTACAGATTCCAGAGGACAGGTCCCAGCACAGATCCCTGAGGGACTGAGGCACCCACTGGGAGGTCCTTGGACTGCTGGCCGCCGACGACGACGTGGAGGCTTCTTCCTTGAAGGTAGTCGCTCATCAGCATCAGCAGGTGTCCTTGGATGCCTTTGGCACGAAGCTTCTACAGCAAGCAAGCATTCAACACCCTGTCAAAAGCACCCCCGATGTCAAGAGCGACAACAATAGTTTCAAGGCCGGTGTTCAGTGAGTCCTGCCAATCCCTGGAGAGGAGCAGCAGGAGGTCTGAAGTGGAGCGGCCAGATGCTGGTCAGTGATGAGGGCGTTGTTCTCGAGGTGGCGGGTGATGGCCTCCACCACTATTGTCTCGAAGATTTTTCCAACTACAGACAGAAGGGAGATAGGCCTGTAGTTGGCAGGGTCAGATCTGGCCCGCTTTTTTTGAACCGGCACCACGCGAGCCTCCTTCCATATAGAGGGCCAGGTGTTCTCCCGGACACAGACCCCGAACACCTCCGAGAGGGGTCCTGCCAGCTCACTGGAGCAGTGACGCAGCACATGTGGGCTAACGTTGTCAGGACCAGTGGCCTTCCTGACGTCCACCGCTCTTAGAAGGCGCTCCACTTGCTCCCGGTGTACCGCAACCTCTGTCAGGGTCTGGGTGCATTCCTGTGGTAGTTGTGGTGGAGGTCTGGTGGGGTTGGTGACGGACATCTTGGCAGAGAAAAGGTCAGCCAGGAGCTCTGCCTTCTCCCTGCTGCTGGTGGCTGTGGTGCCGTCCTGCTTGGTGAGGGGAGGGATTGTTTCTTGGTGGCTGCTGCCTTGCTTTTCCTTAACAAGGGTCCACCAGGTCTTGCTGCCCACCCCTGGCCCGCACAGCTTGGCGCGGAGGTCTCTTTCCCACCTCCGTTTCGCCCATTTACTGGTGGCCACCATATTTTTGCACGCTGCTCGATGCAGGGCTTTGTTGCGGCGGGTTGGGCTCCTTTTGTAGCGGAGCCACGCAGAATATTTTCTTTCTGCAGCAAGGCGGCAGCGGTAACCAAACCAGGGCTGATCGGTGGGCTTGGAGGTGTACTGGCGGTGTGGAATGTGCTCTCGTTGGAGAGCTTTGAGCCGTTCAGTAAAGGCCTTCGCCATGGGCTCTTCTCGCCCAAACAGAAGGGTGTGCCAGTCTGTCTGCTGCAGGTCTCTCTCTCTCTCTCTCTCTCTCTCTCTCTCTCTCTCTCTCTCTCTCTCTCTCTCTCTCTCTCTCTCTCTCTCTCTCTCTCTCTCAGAATGGTTGTCTGTTCGTCTCTTCCTCTCCTCCCTGGCGACAGGCAGAGAGGACGTGTTAACACAAGCTCCCCTGGGCGTCTTCAATGAAGCCATTTCATCAGAACACGCGTGGCAAGACGATAGAAAGGGAGATTCAAAGATAATACAACTTGCACCACTCTAGCAGTGGAAAGAAAGGGAGAAAAGGGGACGAGAGGAGAGGTTCAAGAGAGCAAGGACACACAGTTATCACCACAAGGAAGAAGGAAAAGAAGCGGAAAGGAGACGCGGAGAAAGGGAGAAGAGAGGAGAGGTTCATGAGAGCAAGGCCACTCACAGCTACCACCATAAAGGAAAGGGAGGAGAAGCGAGAAGAGGCACAAGGTGACACGAGAACTCCTTCCCCCTGTGTGAAGTCAACACCAGGTGGGATACAGGAAATTAGCAAGAAAGTTTGAGAGAGAGAGAGAGAGAGAGAGAGAGAGAGAGAGAGAGAGAGAGAGAGAGAGAGAGAGAATGTTGGATGGTTGTACCGGAAAACATTTATATACACCAGCTGAACGGAACCAGCCAGCCAGCCACTCAGCCACCCATTGCCTGCGGACAGTCTCGCCTCGGGGGGTCTTTGCACGCGATATGATAATTATAAAACAAAGCCAGTCATTCCGACATGCAAATCAGTAGCCTCTCCTTGCCTTTCTCCGAGCCTCTCCCTCTGTTCGCCTGAATTACACCGCCCCTAATGAGGGAATTATTCCAATAGTGAGCTGCGTGCAGCGACAAGCACTCACTCCCACTTTGCCTCCTGCTTTCAAACCCGACGACCTCGCTTACAAACACACGCAAATGCACATGCACGAGGGCACTCCTGCACGCCAGCACAGGTAAACATGCACGAATAGATATTTGCTTTAGTTTTAGGATAGTGGTGTGTGTGTGTGTGTGTGTGTGTGTGTGTGTGTGTGTGTGTGTGTGTGTTGTGTGTCTGTGTGTGTGTGTGTGTGTGTGTGTGAGAGAGAGAGAGAGAGAGAGAGAGAGAGAGAGAGAGAGAGAGAGAGAGAGAGACGATAACAGTGTCACGACTGAGGAAGGTGCAGGATGAAGTGCCTCCTGGCCCATTGCATTGGACCGAGAGGACATGGCTGCTGCCCGTTGTTCTTATATCCTCGAAACACACTAATTTATGTATTTATCCATTTGGTTGTCTGCTCTATTTCTCTCTCTCTCTCTCTCTCTCTCTCTCTCTCTCTCTCTCTCTCTCTCTCTCTCTCTCTCTCTCTCTCTCTCTCTCTCTCTCTCTCTCTCTCAATTTATTGCAAAATGTTCTGCACATCTTATTTTCTCTTAGTTTTATACTTTTGATAATCCAGTGTTTTCTTCCATTTCTCTCATATAAGTATTAAATTAATTCTCCTTAAGTCTGTAAATTTTTGGCCTATCCCTGTCTTCTACTCCTGGCCTACCCTAACCTCCATTTTTAGAAATTGGTAGCTTTTCTCTTCGTCCTACTAAATCTTTCATATACCTCTTTTCTTCTCTCTTTCTTTCTTTCTTTCTTTCTCCTCAACTATCTTCTCGTTTTCCTACCCATTTTCTTTTCCTTTTTTCCATATTACATTTCTTCTACTATTTATTTTACTATTACTCTACCTTCTCTTCTTCCATACATCGGCAACATGTAATCAATACCTATTTATCTATATATCTGTATCTATCTATCTGTATATACCTATCTATCTATCTATCTATCCATCTATAAATGTGTGTGTGTGTGTGTGTGTGTGTGTGTGTGTGTGTGTATATATATATATATATATATATATATATATATATATATATATATATATATATATATATATATATATATATATATATATATATATATATATATATATATATATATATATATATATATATATATATATATATATATATATATATATATATATATATATATATATATATATATATATATATATATATATATATATATATATATATATATATATATATATATATATATATATATATATATATATGAAAATGGTGATAGCAGCATAGCCAAATGTGAATAAAAACATTACTAAACGAGTATGCTGGCTACTCTCTCTCTCTCTCTCTCTCTCTCTCTCTCTCTCTCTCTCTCTCTCTCTCTCTCTCTCACACACACACACACACACACACACAGTCGAAACATCGGGAAAATAAATTCACAAAGAAACTGAACTATGTGATTGAGAATTCATTGTGGAACGGAAATAGGGGAGAGAGAGAGAGAGAGAGAGAGAGAGAGAGAGATTTTAAAACATACGCAGAAAAGAGCCAAAAATTATAACGACTACTCAAATCTTGCTCAAATTTCGGTACAGCCACACCCGCGTGCCTCTAGTTCCCCTTCTCTCTCTCTCGCTCTCTCTCTCTCTCTCTCTCTCTCTCTCTCTCTTCCATGCCTCTTTCACGCTAATCTTGGGCCGGGACGCGAGGCAAGGCGGGGACTGAGCCTCTTACGTCGTGATATATGGCGTTGAGGTCGGCGGGGCGGCTGTGGAGGAGGTGGTGGTCGGGGCGGGGGTTGGAGGCGGCAAGGGCTGGTGGCTGGCGGGTGTCAATGTACTCCGCGCGTGGGTGAACAAAGGTCTCCGTCATCTACCGGTGCGTGTGTGAGGAGGAGGAGGAGGATAGAAGGAGAGGAGGAGGAGAACCAGGAGGAGAAGGAGGAGGAAGAGACACCACCGCCACCGCCGCCTTTCGCCGTCGCCTCACAAACACGCCTTCTTTAAGCCCATTTGCACCTGAGAGACAGAGGAAAGTGGGAATAGGGAAGGGGTGGGACGGGGCGTGTTTCCGGCCCCTCTTGATGTGTTTCAGTACCGCTACTGATAGCTGGCTCTAGGCTTTTTTTTTTTCCTTCTCTCACATTTATTCTTTCTTCCTTCTCTACTTTTTTATATCTTCCGTGTGTGTGTGTGTGTGTGTGTGTGTGTGTGTGTGTGTGTGTGTGTGTGTGTGTGTATGTGAGTCCGCTATACTTATAAAATATTCTTTTCTAGACTGCCTATTCCTCGGAAAATACTTATCTGGCGAATAAGAATTTATCTACATCTGGTCTTTAACAAGGGAAGGTAACAATCTAACTCCAGAACATGTTCAGTGTGACCCCGAGGTTACCAGAAACACACACACACACACACACACACACACACACACACACACACACACACACACACACACACACACACATTTCATCACTTCAGATAAAAAGCTAAGGAGTAAAGGGAAGAAGCTATGAAGTTGAAGAGAAAGGTTTAACATAGAGCTGTAGAGTGTGGTGGTAGGTAGAGCAAGGGATGGTGGGAGGTGGATGGAGGGAAAGGGGGAAACTGTCTAAGGTTCTGGTTTTAATCATGAGAAATCGTGTGTTATCTGATTCGGGTATAAGGGGAGAGGAAAATAGCAAAATCATTAAGATAATCATATTCGTGGGGAGGGAAGAAGAGAAAAAAATATATAGCTACGGGGGAGGAGATATACGATTCACTTTAAGCCTTATTTGAATCACCAGAGCCTGTTTCTAATATTTCATAAATCCTACAGTGCTGGAGTGTTTCTGCTAATCATTTATCCCTGAACACGGGTTCTAACTTGCATCAACTAGAGAATTACTAAACGAGGCGCCATGAAGACTTTGCAGAAGAAACCAAAAGCAATGAACTCAAATTTTCTCAACACAAAGGAAGAAATCTCTCTCTCTCTCTCTCTCTCTCTCTCTCTCTCTCTCTCTCTCTCTCTCTCTCTCTCTCTCTCTCTCTCTCTCTCTCTCTCTCTCTCTCACCAAATCGCTGACTTCGACTCAACGAAAATCCCATTCTTTTAAGCTCTGGAGAAAACCCCTCACACAGGACAAAGAACCACACGGATCTGCTGACAGAGGGGGTGACGGAGGATGGGGAAGCAGAAGAAACACGTAAACATGGGTACATGAAAGAAGAGGCAACAGAAAACATGCTGGATTATAATGGTGATGAGTCCCAATGGGAATGTTGTGATTCAATCACATATTTAGGCACAGCAGTGAGGAGTGGAACTGTTTATAATATTTCCTATACGCACTTATGGGATTGTTAAAGTTAAGCACATGATCATATGATCCTCAGTACCTATTTAATGTAATTTTTTTTTTCGTAGTTAGTCGTGTAGTATCATGTCAAAGGCTTTCTGAAAGTATATATATATATATATATATATATATATATATATATATATATATATATATATATATATATATATATATATATATATATATATATATACACATATATGTGTGTGTGTTTGATATGTGTGTGTGTGTGTGTGTGTGTGTGTGTATTATCACTAAGAATAAAGTTATCCTAGTTTCCACATGAATCGTGGAACGTCATTTAAATGAAAGAGCGTTTACATCTAAAATCGTGTCAAATATCGTTGCGACTGTTACCAGAGGAACGTTACAAACTTGTCTCTAATAATTTTCTCGAGAAGATAACCTTCCTTTTAAGTCAAAGTAAATGGACTGTAGTTTATGGCCACGCTATTATTATTTTTTTCAAAATCGGTGTTATATTTGACTGTCTTCATATACCCTGTGGTTCAGTTATACTTATCGACTTGATATGCTGGTAGGAATATAAGTATTTGCTGCTTCAATGAACGTGGGGCTAAGTTGTCGGGTCCATTGACTTATTCCGACCAGACAGGAGAGGAAAAGGAAGAGGCAGAGATAGTAGGATCAGGAAGGGAAAGAAGATGAAGAGGAAGAAAAGATGAGGACGAAGAGGACGAGGGAAGGAGAAATAGAGAATATGAGGAAAGGGAGAATAATAAGAAAAAAATGGAAAGAAAAAAATGGAGAGGAAGAGCTCCACAAAAGAGGAAGGAAAACGATGAGGAAGAGAAGGAAAAGAGAAGTCAGTGGTTGGAGAGGGAGAATAAAGGAGAAGAAATGGAAAGGACAGGAGGGGGAGGATAAATATAAAGGAGAGGGAAGAGGAGGAGGATGAGGAGGAGGAGGAGGAGGAATAGAGAAGGATAGAAGGGGATAATAAGAATACTGGATTATGAGGAGAAAGAGATATTTGTGTGTATGTGTAGAGAATGAGAAATGGGAGGGGGAAAAAAGGAAGGGAAGGACAAGAACAGGGGAAAGACGAATATTTCCTGACAACTGGAAAGCTAGCCTAGGAAGCTGGTGGTGAAGGGCATGCTAGGGCGAGTTAACAAGGGGCACGGAGGTCTATGTACTGGAGGAGACGGTGAAGGAGCAGAAGGAAGAGGAGGGAAATGTTTATATGCTGACGATGGGAAATGAGTACACGTATCTGCTTGAAGAGAAATTATGAAGCTGAACCCGTTTATGCGCTTACAGTGACGGACAGGATGGCATAGAAAAAAATGAAAACAAGAAGATGAACAGTGCATAACGAAGAAAAAGTAACTAAAAATAGGTTGAATTAAAGTGTCACATCTAAATGATACACTTGAAAAATCAAAACACAAACATCCAAACACACACAGAAAGAGATATAATTAGTGACGTATACTAAGCTTAGTGTTTCGTTCCTCCTTTCTTGCTCTTTACCTCCCATTCCTTTTCCTTTCTAAAACTCCATTCATTCTTTTTCAGTGCCTCTCTACCACACTTTCCTCTTCCTCCTTCCTTCTTTCCCATCCTTAGTTCTACATTTTCCTTTTCTCTCTTACCTATTTTTCTTTTCCTCCTCCCTCCCTTCTTTCTTCCCTTACTCTGACGTTTGACCAAGTTCACTCATGATCAACATAGGCCAGTGCTCCTTGGGGATCGACAGGCAGGAAGGTAATTTGAGGAACGAGGGAGGGAAGAAAGGTGAGAACAGGCGTTTAAATAGGGAGACAGGAGGCAGGGAGGGGAGAGGTCATGGTGTGGGAGAGGGAGGTGAGCATGTTGGGGCTCACATTAAAATATGGTGAGGGAGAGATGCAGGTATGTCGGAGAAAGGGAGATAAGGGAGGCAGCGGGGCGAGTGAGGGTGGAGGGGTGAGGGTATGGGTGGGTAAGGAGGGGGAATAGTACGGAACAGCTGCGGTGCGATTGTGAGGGTTGAGAGAGAGAGAGAGAGAGAGAGAGAGAGAGAGAGAGAGAGAGAGAGAGAGAGAGAGAGAGTTGTGTGGGTGTGGTCGTAGAAGGTAAGGTGATAAATGTGTGTGTGTGTGTGGTGTGTGTGTGTGTGTGTGTGTGTGTGTGTAAATGAGAGAAGATTGAACGAACTAGCATTATGGTTCACACGGATTATACACATCCATCAGCATACATTAACTTCTTTCATATGACGGGGCACAATTTTATCCTTCACATCCTTCATCCTTCGTTTATATCTCTCTTTCCTCATATCCTTTCTTTTCTTATCGCCTAAAAAAAGCAGAGTAAACAAAGCAGCAACGCGTCACTCCAAGTTATAGAGAGAGGAAGTACTAAAGAAAAGATAAGACAGAGGAGGATGGACGAAGGAGACAGGGCAAAATTTCGACCTGAATAAGGGTGGAAGACACACACCCAATTCATAATAAGGGGGAGGAGGGAAGGAGACGATGGAGGTGGAAGGAGTGAGGGAAGAAGTGACAAGATTGAGAAAGAGGACGAAAAGGAAAGGGATGAGTAAACGAGGAACAGGAAATACAGTAAAAAAAAATCAAGTAAAGAGAGAGAGAGAGTTGGGAAAGGTGGGATGCATGTAAAGTAGACAAAAGATTAAGAGTACACATTTTCTCTCTCTCTCTCTCTCTCTCTCTCTCTCTCTCTCTCTCTCTCTCTCTCTCTCTCTCTCTCTCCTCCAAAAGAGAAAAGTATGGTAATCGAAATACACCTCCATGAAAAATATCTGGTGAACTTCCTTCATTAGGCACTTGAGAATATATACCCATAAATACACGTGTGGATGACACACACACACACACACACACACACACACACACACACACACACACCACATAGTTACATTACTTGTAAATACATTCTCCCCGCAGTCCTCGTTAGTGTTTTGCTGTTTGTTAATGTCAGTCAATGACCATAATTAATATGTCCATCCCCTTTTATTCCCCTGTAGCTTCAAGATTGAAAGAGAGTAATGTTTTTTTACAAAGATCAATGAAATGACACATGGTATATTTATCCAATAAGAATTATTGGATAAATGATAATAATATTGATAACAATAATAATAATAATGATAATAGTAATGAAAATATTAGTAATAATAATAAGAAAATATGAAGAACGAAAGGAGAAATAGCAGAATGGTGGACAAAAAAAACTTGGAATATAAAAGAAATAATAAACACAACTCAGCATGTCAATGAATACAGAGGAAAAATGAATATTAATGAGAGTAAATACGATGAGTGTTAAAAATGGCAAACAAAAGGTACATCAGGACCGACTAGAGAGAAGACTTTGACAACTGTACACGAGTGTTGATGAAAAGAGAACAAAGGGAGGGGAATGAGAATGAAAGGCGATACGTAAGAGTACAGAAACCATAAAAAAGATCGTAACCACGATTGTTCTCTCTCTCTCTCTCTCTCTCTCTCTCTCTCTCTCTCTCTCTCTCTCTCTCTCTCTCTCTCTCTCTCTCTCTCTCTCTCTCTCTCTCTCTCTCTCTCTCATTTCATATTGACAGGGCGACACTGTCGGGTATATAAGGCGAGTCACATAGAATGATCGAATATTTAGAGGATAATTACCTAAGTCAACCTCAGCCAACTCGACAAAATCACATACTAGACCTTATTATAGGAACCCAATATAATCTGGTCAGTAATGTTACGGTAGGAGAACATCTCGGTTCTTGCGTTCATACATTAATGCGCGTCGACATTATAGCTCAAACAACAGTGGCTGAAAATAACGTAATGGTACCCAATTTCGATGGAGCAAATTTGGTAGAAATCCGACAAAAACTAACAGCAATGCATCTATCAGATGATTGCAACGTAGAGGAAGCCTGGCTTATCTTTAAAAATCAAATACTCACTCAGCAGAACACATTTGCCCCGTTTTGCGAGATGCGAAGTAACACTAATAAAAATCCCCCTTGTTTTGGTAGCGAAATTAAACATTCGGTCAAGGAGAAAAATTTGTCTTACAGACTAAAGAAAGAGCAAAACACGCCCGAAAATATTAGACTTTATCATGGAGCAAGGCGACGAGTAAAAAGATTAGTAAGTCAGGTAGATCCGAAGAAAACATTGCAGCCAACTGTAAAAAATAATCATAAATCCTTCTTCATTTATATACACAATAGGAAGGCGATAAGAAGTGGAATTGAACCCCTAACTAACAGTGACGGTGAATTAGTTACAGATAGCCAACACGTTATGAACTTATTAAACAATTATTTTTCCTCGGTATTTAATACTAGCAGTCTTCCCACCAGTACCAACACCAGTGACGACAACAGTACTAACGTAAATCTCGTTCATGCATTGTTAACTTTGTAATAATTACCGATGAAGTCTAAATGCTCTCAATCCCTTCAAACAAATAAACGTCCCGGAGCTGACAATGTATATCCTATACTACTTAAGTAAAAAAACAAAAGGCAATACTCTCCTCTCTCACAATCATTTAATATGTCCTTGCGACAAGTTATCGTTCCTTCGGATTGGAAAAGGATAACGCGAGGCCTCTCGTGAGCCTCGACTAACGTAACCCGAGGCCTCTCGTAAGCCTCGGCTAACGTATCACCGATTTTATGAGAGGAAAAAAAACCCAAGTAATTACAGGCCTATTAGTCTAACTTCAGTTATAGGTAAGCTACTCTAGAGCATAATTAGAGACAAAATTTTGAGTTACCTTGAAAGCCACTCATTAATTGAAAGATTCACAACTTGGCTTCCGTAACAAAGGATCCTGCCTATCAAACCTACTGACCTTTTATAACGACCTCTTCTCAGTTATGACGTAACCAAATCAATGGAGAACGTTTGATAAAGTTTCACACCATAAATTACCTTATAAATTAAAGCAACTACTAAGGATTTCAGAGGCTGTGCGGCCTCGTTTTTTGGGAATAATATCGTAACGAACAATCGTATCGGTACGAGATTTTGCGACAGTGTATTTCACACACTGCCTTAATTTTTAAGGGTATCTCCAACCCACCACAAAGTAGAGAATAAAGGCACTTGTCCCTATACAAGAGGGTAAAAGTCATCAGTGTCGAGCAAAGATACGAACACAACTACCAGAGGCTCCGCCCACCTTGTTCCTCTTCCCTCCATCTCCCTCCTCCTCCTTCTCCTCAATCTCTCTCTCTCTCTCTCTCTCTCTCTCTCTCTCTCTCTGGAAGATACATACATACTCGAGGAATGATTTTTTCTTCAATTTGAGCATACTTGATGTGATACTGGGACTTTAATTTTGAGCATAGTGATACACATCTGGGCCGTGGACGTAATGACATGTGAGTAGAAAGGGTGGTAAATGACTACCATGATTGATGGTAGAACGATTGCTCAACTTGTATTTGTTTCTCTCTCGTTTGTTTTTTGTTGTTATACCTTCAATTCTTCCCGTTACCATTTTCAGCTCTTCCTGACAATAAAATTAATAGCACCACTATAATTTGGCGATAAAACATAATTACTTTTATCAGTAGGTACATGCTATACAATAGCCTGAACAAGCGTAAACCGCAAACCACTACGCTACCAATAGTTACAGGTAATTAGGCTATGTAAGTAACGTTACCCTACTCTCAACTTTATTTAAAGGATGCCTATCAGTATTAGAAATTATATAACACTACAATTAATGCATGCCTTTCATTCATTATAGTTGCAAGCTTCATGAGAGAGAGAGAGAGAAAGAGAGAGATTGAGGAAGGGAGGAGGCGGGAGATGGAGGGAAGAGGAACAAGGTGGGCGGGAGCCTCTGGTAGTTGTGTTCGTATCTTTGCCCCGATGACACCCTCTTGGTATAGGGACAATGTGCCTTTATTCTCTACTTGTGGCGGTTGGCATTGCCTTAAAAAATTAAGGCAGTGTGTGAAATACACTGTCGCAAAATCTCATACCGATACGATTGTTCGTTACGATATTATTCCCAAAAACGAGGCCACACAGCCTCTAAAATCCTTAGGGCTGTACGGCCTCGTTTTTAGAATAATATCGTAACGAACAATCGTATCGGTACGAGATTTTGCGACGTATTTACACACTGCCTTAATTTTACAAGGTATCGCCAACCGCCACAAGTAGAGAATAAAGGCACTGTCCCATACCAAAGAGGTAGTCATCAGTGTCAGGCATACGAACACACCAGAGGCTCCGCCCACCTTGTTCCTCTTCTCCATCTCCGCCTCCTCCCTTCTCCCCTAATCTCTCTCTCTCTCTCTCTCTCTCTCTCTCTCTCTCTCTGGAAGATACATACATACTCGAGAATGATTTTTTTTCTTCAATTAAGGCATGCTTGATGTGATACTGGGACTTTAATTTTGAGCATAGTGATACACATCTGGGCCGTGGACGTAATGACATGTGAGAGTAGGGTGAGGTGGTAAATGATGACTACCATGATTGATGGTAGAACGATTGCTCGTTTGTATTTGTTTCTCTCTCGTTTGTTTTTGTTGTTATACCTTCAATTCTTCCCGTTACCATACTTTCAGCTCTTCCCTGACAATAAAATTAATAGCACCACTATAATTTGGCGATAAGAGCACCATTACTTTTATCAGTAGGTACATGCTATACAATAGCCCCACGAAACGTACACCATAAACCACCAAACCACTACGCTACCAATAGTTACGGAGGTAATTAGGCTATGTAAGCAACACGTTACCCTACTCTCAACTTTATTTAAAGGATGCCTATCAGTAGAAAAGAGTATATAACGCCACTACACAATTAATGCATGCCTTTCATTCATTATAGTTACGAAGCTAGAGAGAGAGAGAGAGAGAGAGAGAGAGAGAGAGAGAGAGAGAGAGAGAGAGAGAGAGAGAGAGAGGAGAGAGAGAGATTGAGGGAGAAGGGAGGAGTGAGATGGAGGAAGAGGAACAAGGTGGGCGGAGCCTCTGGTAGTTGTGTTCGTATCTTTGCCTGACACTGATGACTTTACCCTCTTGGTATAGGGACAAGTGCCTTTATTCTCTACTTGTGGCGGTTGGCGATACCCTTCAAAATTAAGGCAGTGTGTGAAATACACTGTCGCAAAATCTCGTACCGATACGATTGTTCGTTACGATATTATTCCCAAAAAACGAGGCCGCACAGCCTCTGAAATCCTTAGTAGGTATTGGCGGTCAAGTACACGAATGGGTCGCGAATTGGTTGAGCAACTGACAGCAAAGAGTGGTGATCGATGGATTTAACTCAGAGTGGGCGCTTGTCATTAGTGGCGTCCCTCAGGGCTTGGTTCTTGGCCCAATGCCCTTCATTATATACATCAACGATGTGGACGTTATAATCAATAATCTCATTAGTAAATTTGCAGATGACATAAAAACTGGTAACTCGATTGTCACTGACGGAGACAGACAAAGCTTCCAAGAAGATTTGCACAAGATTTCAGCTTTGTTTGATAGAAGGGAGATGTCCTTTAATATAAAAAAAAGTGCCAGGTTCTTCAAGTTGGAACAAGAAACAAGAGGTTCGATTACGAAATGCGTGGCGTTAAACTCAAAATCGTTCAATGCGTCAAGGACCTGGGTGTCAAAATCGCGTTAAACCTTATATTCTCACAGCAATGCATTGACGGAGCAAATAAAGCGAACAGAATGCTGGACTTTTTATTAAAAATAAAGATACAATAATTCCGCTTTACAATAGTTTAGTCAAACCCCACTTGGAATACGCGGTACAGTTTTGGTCTCCCCACCATGCAAAGCACATAGTTGAATTAGAAGGTGTTCAAAGTCGGGCAGCAAAAATGATCCCTTACTTGCGCAACAGACAATACGACGAGAGGCTCGCAGTTAACTTGTTCTCTCTTGAGAAACGCGCCTCCAAGGAAAATTCATCGAATGTTTTAAAATCCTGAATGGCTTCACGAATGTGGACACATCAAAATAGTTTGTGATCGATGGCACTTTGTGAACGAGAAATCATGGTACAAAAGTTAATTGTAAACAATTAAATTCAGAATGCACAAAATTTTTCTTAGCCAACGTTGTAGTGCGAAAATGGAATAAACTCCCACCTTCAGTAGTCCAGTGCAACACGATGGACTCATGCAGAAACAAGCTCGACCGACACTTTCTTCAACTTCATATTTACTGAAGTAGAAATGCAAAGTTTTGGAGCTATCTGACTAATGTAGAATCACTTAGCTTGAAAGACAGACCACCTATAGTCTGTTCCATTCCATCTGTCCACTCGCGAACGTAGATGTTACACCTGCGCATTATTATTTCGTGATTGCGTGAAGATAACCTTTTTCTTTTATTTTCAGTGATATATTTGAATGTTTGTGTATATATAAAACCCTCAAACCCTCTTATATGAACCGCAAACATGCTGCTTAGCATCGATAATATTCCATGCAAGCACACGAAAGAACAGATTGTATATCGAACCGTATTGTCTGATCATACTCGAACAATTTGTAGCCTTTCAGATACCCATATTTCATCTCATTCAGGTACATAAAGTGACATCCGATGTCTATACATAAGGAATTTTGATGTGTTACATGTAAATCACATGGATACTATTCGAAATAGCCAAGCATCACATTCAACAGTTATTATTTACTATTTCATATTATTACGAATATTTATCTTTATATACATGCAGTAAATTATTAAGATACCCTTCATTTGCATTTACAGAGCCAGATGTCTTTTAATATACATGAAATGAGCTATCAATTAATGAATTGGAAAAAAAATACATAAATCGTTCGAGCATGATGTGACTTTGTTGTTTGCAACAAGCTTGTCTTTTCGTGTGCTAGCTTGTATGTTAGATTATCGATGCAAACGACTGAGTTGTGTTTTGTATACATAAACATTCAAATATATTATTGAAAAATAAACTTGAATGTCTATCATAACAGGTTATTCACGAACTAGAATTGCGCAGGTCCACATTTATCAAAATGACCGCTTTGTTGGTGGACAGATGAAATGAAGCAGACTATAATCTGGACTACAGTCTCTGTGTGACCTGAATTTTTATGTAAATCTCTCTCTCTCTCTCTCTCTCTCTCTCTCTCTCTCTCTCTCTCTCTCTCTCTCTCTCTCTCTCTCTCTCTCTCTCTCTCTCGATTATATGTGCGAGTTTCTTATGTTATCCTAAACGCTTAGGTGTGACGAATAAAAAGTGTGTGTGTTTGTGTGTGTGTGTGTGTGTGTGTGTATATGGAGGTGAGGAGAGAGAGAGAGAGAGAGAGAGAGAGAGAGAGAGAGAGAGAGAGAGAGAGAGTGTGTGTGTGAGGGCAACTACCAACTGAGAGGCGAACGACCGGGGCACCCTTGCTGCTCGTTCGCCATGAAGCCGTTGAGGAGCAGCGAACAACCTACCATACTCCTGCTGCCCGTTTGCCTGTAGCCGTTCGACGCCTCGGTCGACCGAACCACCTAGGCTTCTCAACCCGCTGTGGGAGGCGACTTGGTGGGCGGCCAGCGCCTTCATCTTCAGACAGAAGCTGAGCCTCGTACTGACTACTTGTTTCTGCCCTGGCTCCAGCTCTACTCTTATTCGTTTCTTTTCAGAACTATGGGCTTGTTTTAGGTGCCTTACCTCGTTCCTCTCCACGCATCGGACTCCCATTACTGCCGTGACCCTGACGCACTTTCTCCTGCGCCTCCCTCGTCTACTAAGTCTACACCACTTCAAGGACGAAGCTGTGCTGCCTCGTCACTGCCACTCTGAGGACGGGACTCCATGAGAGGAAGAAGCCGTGCAAAGGATCATTGCTGAGTCCGGCGTGCTGAAGCCTTCGTCTTGTTGACTTCAGTGTTTGTGAGGCTGTTGTGGGTTTCTTTAATTTATTTGAAGTAAACTGGTGTCTAACCATTTACCTTGTTTATTGTTATCCTCTAGAACCTTGTTTATTGTTATCCTCTAGAACCTTGAATTCCAGGATTGGGTGAACTGCTAATCGGAAGGGTTGGCTTGTGAAGTCTGTAACGGGATTGTCGGGGGGGCGTTTAAAGGGCGTTGATTAAGACTTCAGCTTCCTTAAGGCGAATTATATTGGTAGCCTTTATGTTCAAGAAGCGTCGGAGCGAGAGCGACTGTCGTATGTCAGTCGGACTCTCTTGGAGTGACTAGTTACAGGTTGGAAAATAATTGTTACAGTTGGTCACGTACGTCAAAGTGACCTCTGCGCAACATCGGAGTGGGAAGTATACAAAACTGAGACGGTAAACACTGACTGACGACATTATATTCCTATAATGTGGCGCGATCTATCTGTCGTGGGTTTTTTCCGTTGACAATTGTATGCCTAATTCGTGGTGATATTAAATTATAATACATTGATATCCTACTATAACACTGCTCGGTCACCTACCAGTGATCGCGACCTCGCGATATACAAAAATGAGAACGTAAGGAGTCTGCAACAAGCCGGTTGGCCTATACAAGGCAGCTCCTGTACACTCAACTCCACCTTACCTCACCATCCATGGCTTTATCTAACCTCTTCTTGAATGTATCTATGGTCAAGCAGACTGCCTATGGCACAATTACATTAAAACACTGGCTTTACATTAAAACACTGGCTACGTAAGAACATATGTGAGCCAGTAAGAACATATGTGGAGTTATAATATAAATAGTAAGAGGTAAACTACAACGTGTGTGACATGAAACATAAATCTCTCAAAAGATAAATATAAGGACACGCGTATAAGAAGCTATCAACTGGCATAGTTAGATAATGAAACTTTGATCTAGCTCCTAAAGAAAAAAAAATAGTGAAACTGTACAATGTTAAGTATAGGAGCAGCCAGGTTTCTGTCCCCTGGCTTGTCTGAGAAGAGGAAAAACTACCTTGCCAGTGGCCTCCCTGCATCCAGTCGCCGTGTCTGCACAACCAAATAATCGTGGTACAAAAAATCCAAGGTACAGGTAGGGGAGATGCAAATAATCAGGCAGCGTTTCCTCCAGGGTTTCCGCAAACTCCGTTTTGTTTGCGAAAGACAATGAATTAAGGGAATTAGTCACATACGAGATGCTGGAGAAGTGAATGTCATCGAGAGACCGTAGAGGAAACACTCGATGGGAAATATTGGCCGTGAAAACCAGACGGATCCGGGACGGGTACGTTGTTATGTTAGTGGAGCGGATATAGCATGCTTCCGCTATGGCATAGTGACCAGTAACCCGTTGATAAGTGGTACCCTCCGGGCAGATGACCGATACATAGAATGACTGAGGGAAATAAAAATAATGCAGACCCTGAAAGTTCTTATGGAAAACAGGCTTTGGTGTTAGCTGCTTGTAAGGGCACAGGGAAAGAGCGTCAGACGCGTTCACGCGGGTGAGGGCGATCTCGCATACCCCTCCCCGAACTGGTAGGAAGGCAAAGAGAGACGCAGAGCAATAGAATCGCCCGAAGACCGTCTCCTTGCAATACTGCAAGAGTGAGTAGCTACCCGTTGAATACAGAGCGAAATCCTTCGCGATTAGAACAAGAGACGGGGACGTGTCCAGGGCTAACACACTGTCCTTTGCTGAAAAAGGGAACGGGACAATTTCGTGTGCCTCAAACACGTCCGCCGTCTGAAATGGAACATGAATGATTATGGCATCGGGGGTGAAGCTGGACTCAATCAAGGGGTAAAAATATTGACTCATGTCTGGGGTGAATAAAGGTGTTAGGTTATAATTTTATACCCGATATGGACAGTCGTTCTCAAATCGTGTAGAGGGAACAAGGCAGGTGTGACTCTACCGTGCGCTGCATCAACCATGTTGCTAATAACCTGCTGATTTGCCGTTGCGACGGAGTTAATGACGTATTCCAATACATGCAAGGCCTGATCTAGGAGGAGAAACTGATTCACCTGGTCGATCTGTTTGACAACTATGTTGATAACCTCTACCATCTTATTTGTCTGCTCTAGCAGTTCCTCAATGTTAGTATGCAATCGCGCAAGTTTTCTACAATTGGCGTTGATCACCCTGCGATTTCGGGCAGCAAAGGAAAGTACATGAGCGTAGTGGTCCCGCAAATCGCGAACGTCCTCGTCGGTAGCCGTACCGAAAAGGAACTTTGAGGTGGACCCAACGATGTTGAGCCCCCTCTCTACCCGAGAGTGAACTGAGTAAAAACTATAATCCATGTCTACCTCATCAACTTTTCCCCGTAAGAACAGAATCCTATCCTCCAGTAGTTGAAAAAGAGTCAGAGAGTTGGTACTAGAAGGTGCCTTTGATTCCCTAGTCATGGTAGCCCGTATGGCGTCTGCCATGCCGAGTAGTTTTTCTGAGACTATCCTGATTGTGTCAGTTGTGTTGGTCAAGGAAGTATATGGATATTTTACGAGGAGCACATCTTCTATGAGGAAGACCTCTCCTATGTGTGCCGTGAGGGCACCAGGCTTCAGGTGGATGGGCGTTGTTGCAAGCAGGGAGCCGAGGGACAACAAGATGATCAGAAAACGCAACATCATGATCTGAAAGTGGTGGGAATGAAGTATTTAAACCCGTGGTCTCAAGTTATAGCTATGGGTGTTGGGATTATCTTGTTGAACATTTGGCTCTGAGGGGGAATTACCAATATCAAAGTCCAAAGGTGAGGGAATTACTTTCAGACGATCACTGTGAACTTCTAGACTGACTCCACTATTCGACCCGAGAACCTCGAACCGATTTCCCCTGACATTCCGAACAACTCGGTAAGGACCCACAAATTTAGCCCCCAGTTTCGAACTCCTTTCCGCTTGCTTAATCATGACTGTGTCACCCTCTTTTAAGTTCACCGGAACGGCCTGTTTGTGTTGTTTTGACATCATTTCAACCTTCGTAGCTTTTAACGTACACCTAACTTCTGAGTGTATCTTGGAAAACATATGCATCTGCTGTTGTGCGTACCTATCAATGTTGTAGAGAGGTTGTTGTGGGATTGTTAGGAAGTCGTACGGAAGACGTTTCTCCACCCCATATAAGATGTAGTAGGGAGACTTCCCCGTAGAGTTGTTTACCGACGTATTTATGGAAGCGGCTATATGCGATAGCCAATACTCCCAGTTATCGTGGAGATCGTTCACGATAGGCTTGAGGACCTGTAAGATTTTCCTATTAGCCCTCTCCGCCAACCCATTAGCAGCTGGGTGGTAAGCTGTGATGAAGGATTGCGTGAAGTTAAACTGAGCGCATATTTCGCTCAATACTGAGTTCCTAAACTCGGTGCCATTGTCACTCAAAAGAATTCGAGGAGACGAATGTGGACACAACACGTGAGTCACTAGGGCATGGGCCACGCGTGTGGCTGTCTTGTCCTTGAGAGGCGCTAGAACTAGAAACCTAGAGAACTGGTCGACGCACACCAATAAGTAGCGCGAACCATGTTGGCTCTGGGGGAGCTGTAATAAGTCTATATTAACAACCTCCCATGGCGCCTCTGGTACTGGGTATTGCAACATAGGTGCTGGCCCTTTGACGGACCCCTTGTGCTTAGCACAAACGACGCAATGTGCGACATGTTTTACTACATCAACCCGTAATGTGGGCCAGTAGAATTTTCGTCTGGTGACAGATAGCGTCTTGTCTCTTCCTGGGTGACCCGCAATGGGTGTGTTATGGACCAGCTTAAGCGTCACGGGGACGTATTTGTCTGGGATGACCAGTTGGTCTATAGGTACCGGTTTGGTTGGCCATGACCTACAAAGGAGGTTGTCCTCTGATAGGAAGAATTGTGAAAAGGGAACTGGCAATTCAGGAAGGTTTGATTCGTCTCCCGACTCGAGGGCGTAAATTAACCTCTTCCACACAGGGTGGTCTCGCTGAGCAGTGTAGCTCAGGTGAAGTGAAGTTGTGGATGACCTCTGGGGTGGTAATCGCGCCTATCGGAATATTCCGAGATAAGGCATCTGCGACCACATTTGTTTTCCCGGTGATATATTTTATCTCCGGATTGTATGCTTGGATCGTTAAGAACCATCTTGCCAGACGACCGTGTAGGTTTTTTCCCTTGAAAAGATCAGTTATGGCCGCCTGGTCCGTATACACCACAATTATGTACCCCATCACTATGTCACGAAAATGCTTCAGAGCCCACACAATGGCAAGAGCCTCTAGGTGGGTAACAGAATAGTTCTTTTCCGGAGCTGTAAGTACTCGACTGGCGAACGCTATCACATGCTTTTTGCCGGACTTATCTGTTTGCATCAGAGCGGCTCCTAGTCCACTAGCCGAAGCGTCGGTACAAAGCTGAAAGGGGTCCTTGAAATCCGGAAAGACAAGGACCGGAGCCTGTGTAAGTGCTTTCTTTAAATCCTCAAAGCTCGTTTGTTGAGCTGGGAGCCACTGAAATGATACGTCTTTCTTTAATAGATGGGTCAGGGGACTCGCGCGTGCTGCGAAGTTCTTTATGAAAGGCCTGTAATAACCTGCGACACCTAAGAAAGACCGTACCTTGTCCGGAGACGTTGGCTGAGGGAACTCGGCAATAGCCTTTATTTTGTCGTCCACTGTGTGGATGCCGAATTCGTCCACGACATGCCCCAAGAACTTGATCCGAGGCTTTAAAAATTCACATTTGGTGATTTTGAGCTTTCATCCGACCTCTTGAAGTCTGTGTATGACTGCTTTTAGTGTATCCATGTGGGCATGCACGTCTTTACTTGCCATGATGATGTCGTCTAAATACACATAGACAGAGTTGCCCAGCAAGTCACCAAAAATACTGTTCATTGTCCTTTGGAAGGTCAAGGGAGCTCCTTTGAGCCCGAACGGCATCCTCGTCCACTCATAGTGGCCATGAGGCGAGCTGAAAACCGTTATTTCACGTGACTCGGGGGCCATGGGCAGTTGCCAGTAGCCACTGACCAGATCAAGACTCGTAAAGACTTTATTTCCTCTACCGAGACACAGCAGAAGATCTCTAAGAACGGGAAGGGGAAAATGATCATCCACGGTCGCGGTGTTCACACGCCGGAAATCAATCACAGGACGATAAGAACCGTCTTTCTTTGGGACCAGAAACAAGGGTGAATTCCACGGGGAATTCGATTCTTTGATGACACCTTGTTCTAACATTTCAGAGATAAGTTGTTGCACCACCTCCCTCTGACTGTGGGGGAGCTTGTACGCATTGATATATACAGGATTTGTATTGGGTTTTAACTTAATGTGGTGTTCAGCACACTGCGTAACTCCAAGCGGCTCGCCTGGTAGAGCAAGCGCCCCCCGATAATGTTCCAGACGCTGGACTAAGGTTGGCTTAATTTCGGAATAGTGTGCAACTTTTAGGAATGCCTCTAAATTAGCTGTGTCTTGTTCGGGAGAAGCCTGACATGCCGAGGATATGCCTGAGACTTGGGCTGAAGGGTATTCAGCTGGTTCCGGGGCGACATTTCTCCCATACACTAGACACTGGCATAATCTAACACCGTGTTTTAAGGATACAGGGGATCCAGACGTGTTTATTACCAATGCCTCTGCAAAACCTCCCTCCTTGACTGTCGCAAGAGTTACCTCCACCGTCACGCGATGTATGTGAGGAGCTCCGTCGATACACACATCACTGCCCGTCGGAGGGGCGTTAGGCAAACGGATTTTAACAAGTTTTGCAGCACGATCCGGAACTATATGAGGACCTTCTACGACTGCCGTTACTGTCCGCCACAAGTCTGCAATGTTTGCGTGTGGGTTGACCGTAAGAGGTGACACTTGGGCGGTGGCAGTCCCTGAGTCTGTGGTGGGTTGGACATTTTCCCCCTCTGAGGGTGGGATTACAGGTGACAGAGGCGATGGATTTACCATCCCTTGTATGCGTCGGCCTTGATACACGATCGCGTTGCTTTCAGGGTTTATGGTTATGTGCAGGTCTTTCATGGCGTTTAATCCTAAGATCCCATCCACAGGTAAGGCAAACCTGCTAGAGACATAAAATAAATCTCGAAAAGGACATACATTTTCATGTAAGCTGACTGTTAGTGGTACTCGCCCAAGGATTCCCAAAATGGTGCCCGTCACGCCTACTACATTCAGGTCGTTCTCTTGGAGCGGCCAATTTTCCCCACTCGCCTGTCGTGTCAGTGACCTGTAAGCAGAGTCGGAGATGACATTGACTGTGGCACCTGTGTCAACCGCTAAGGTGAGTGAAATTTTGCCCACCTTGCAAGGGAGGGCAATTATGTTTGTCCGTCCCAAGGCGGCAATGACGGAGTCAAGTTGCTCCCAATTAGTATTTTCCTTAAGGGACACTTGGATGTAAGCCTCGGGGCTGTCACGAAGTCATGTCTTTTTATTCTGAGAAGAGGAGTGTGGTTTACTGTCCGCTGAGGACTTGTACTTCTGTTCCTCCTTGGCCTTTTGTATTGCAGAACAACTGTCTGAATCATGAAAACAATTCCCGTGGATAAGGCAAAATGCAGCCTTCCGCTGATGGTTTGGCCTAGGGGTCCTATGTGATGAATGATGCCCGCCCCTGTAACCTCCTGACCTCCTATCTGAGCCCTGTCTTGAATGTGTTGATTCCCTACGTTTCGCGAAACAAGATTGTTCAGAATGTCCTGATTGTTTGCAAAAACTACAGGTGAGAGATGCCTTACTTTGTGCTTGCAATGCTGCGGCCGTTGCGAGGGGTTGATGGGGAGGGTGTTCCTGAACCTTGACTTCTAACTCTGAGACGAAGTCAACCAACTTCCCGCTCGGTTTGAAGGCCAAAGAAAGGGCAGAACGGCGGTTCTTCTCTGAAATATGAAATAAGTAAAAAAGCAACTCGAAAGCTGTCTTCACCTGGTGCTTTTGCATACAGCCCCCTGGAAGCCAGAACGCGTCTTCTAGGCTCTTGACACAGTCAACCGCCAGCTGATTTGCCTCAATCATGGCGTCCCAAATCGGCTTTGTTGAGGAATTTTTTTGGAGGGACTCAACCGTGTGTGCCATCTGTCTAACGATGCTTGGTTTACTCCCGCCCCCGAAGATTTTTATGAAATTCCTTTTAAAAACCTCATAGTTTACACCAATGTCCCCCGAAGCGAACATTGAGGACTGCATCAAATTCAGTGCCCGAGAGCCTGGAAGTAACCGTGACCGAATGAAAGCGATTTTATCATGATCTTCCGTAATGGAGGAATTTACGATGGCAGATTCACACAAATCTAGGAACTGTCTCGCCGAAAAGTCGGTCTCGCCTCCCGAGAATTGTCGAATACTGGCGTGAGTTGGAATGACCCGAATCGGGGGCGGGGGGAAGTGGGGTGGGGCCCCGGGAGGAGGGGGGGAGGTGGATCGCCAGGCATTTTGATCGGCTGAGTGGGGGTTAAGTATTCAGACGAACCCGGAGGTGAAGGGGCGCTATCCCTTGGGAGGGAAGAGTACGTAGCCCCCGATCGCAAATTTACCACATTTAAATCACCGGTGTCTGCACCTTGCTCCAATTCCTCCTCACTTGAAGGACGGGCCAACTGTTTAAAGGTGTCGCCGAGTTTAGCGAGAGTGTCTTTGTTCATACTATGGTGTACATCATTTACAAAATAGGAGCATATGTTGATAGCTGTAAATATTAACCAATAAACGGAACGTGTATGAATTAAGGGGAGCGTCTGCCATGTTCTAAGATATTATCAGAGGATCACCATTTTCTCACAGGTGATGTGTACCTTGAGTAGGAACATCATGTACAGTTTTGGTGAAGATTTGTTGAAAACAAAAAAAATTATGAATTTTTTTTCAAAAATTTCAAAATTTTGAAATTGAAAAAAAGCATATTTAGAGTTTAGATAGCTCAAAAATAAAAACACCACTGGAACGGGCATACAAAATAGGTGTATTCCTAGAGATTACTTTTCCTTTTTTTTTTGTGTGTGTGTTTCTTCAAAGTTTAAACTTAGAAAATTTATATAAAAATTTTGATGATGTTTATCCAGATTCTGATCACTAGCATTTATAGCTAATTTTTTTCTCTTTCCAACGCTATCTTTATGTTTGTGCTAGGTCCATAAATAACTTAGAAATATCAAATAAATGCGCGTGTGACCCTGTTTTGAGAAAACGAAGGAAAACTAAATTTATCGATCGCCCATCGATTCTGCTCTCCGATGACAATGTATTGGTAATGAATGTCAATGTAACTCTAACCCTGTGTAACCACAACATCTTAGTGCAAATTAGCATTGCATTTACAGTTGTTGTGTCCCATATTTTGGCACCTGGTCCCCCCTCCTTGTCGGAGGTATTACTTGGTCGAAGCCAAGGGTATCAGAAGACGCCACCTTCCTCATTGTACCCATGGTGATCAAAGAACTATAGCAACTCGCGAGGAATATAGAAAATAAAGAGTTCAGTGTATTCCACGTGGGGGAGAAGTGGCGTGCCTTTCCTTTCAAGGTTTGTGTGGGCACTGACGCAGCGACGCTCTGCCTGCCTGCCCGACACCACCACCACCACCCACACTCGAAGAGATGCCAAGTGTCGCAATTCATGAAAAAAAATATCCTCTATTGCAAAAATTACGGACATAAAAGCACTGATTCATGTATGCATATTTTGGCGCGTAAAGCGCTCTGTATGGCAACACTACCAGATATTTAAAGGGCCGCCAGACCGCGCGAGGATTTAAATTTTAAAAAACTAACCTCGCCACGTGACACCCCATTGTATCCCTGGTATAATGAGCCCATAAAGTTAATTTCGAGGAATTAAAAATATTCATCAAAAATACCCCCCCAGACGCTCCCCTTTCATACTATGGTGTACATCATTTACAAAATAGGAGCATATGTTGATAGCTGTAAATATTAACCAATAAACGGAACGTGTATGAATTAATAGTTTGCGCCGAAACCTTAAAAAGGCAAGAAAGAATGGCTAGCTAGGTGCCTGTTAGATGTAATAGAAGTTAAGGTTATAATGGAATGCCATAATGATATGGGTATATGAAAGAATAACTATAAACACTGTGGTATTTTAAGTGAGTATACCATTAAAGCTCACGTTTTCTCTCGAGCGGCGAAAAGAAAACGGAGGCAGGGCACACTGATGAAGATTAACTTTGATCAGGGAACTCACACTATACTCAATATACTCGCTAGCAAACAATAAGAAAGAATCAATATCGTATGCGAATGAACGTTACTCTCACAATTATGACTGATTAAGTGTTAGGAACACAAAAATAAAAAAAATCGTGCCTCTGCACGGAACAATAATGAAATAAGCCGAGTCGGCATATTTGGACAAGAAGGGAATATCCACAAATACCAAGATTAATCAGCTGATGTAGTGGAGAGGGCGATGGTTTGTGATGCCCTGGGGTACGTGCAGTCGTTGTATGCGCGTCAGGAAACCTTGGCCGCGGCCACAGCGGCGGTGAGAGGTGAGGGATGGGCGGATATCGGAGGACTCGTAATGGCGGTTGAAAACTGCTGACCCAGCGAATTGAGCGGCAGTGGTTGGGTGCCGGTACACTGCCGCCAGACGTATGATGGCCGCGGCGTTCTTGTTATATTAAGAGATGGGCCGCGGTGGCAGATAAGACGACTTGGGTGTGTAACCTCTTGAGAAGACGCCTTGCAGGAAACGATAGTGGTAACAGCTTGCAGTCACCGGGAGATGTCCGCGGGTACCCTCGCTGACTGTTTGCCGGAAGAGGTTTGGGCCGATGCTCCCGGCAGCGGCGGTACTGCCGCCAGCTGTGGAGCGAGGGGCATGTGGGGTGTTCCAAGGTCAGCGGGGCGTGCCTCCTCGTTGCTGGTGTGAATACTTCTGCCGTATCGTGGAGTGGCTTGCAGTGCTCGTAGCAGTGCTGGATTGAAGCGGGGGAGCGGCTTGTAGATTGTGGCCCTCGCTTTCGGCTGCGTAGACCTGTGGGTGTTCTCGGGGCTTGTAGGCTGGACGCCTGTAGAGTTGCTGCGGGTGTGCTCGGGGCTTGTAGGCTGGACGCCTGTAGAGTTGCTTGTAGCCGGCGCCTGGTGAGGTGCTCGTAGCTGGCGCCTGGTGAGTTGCCGCGGACGGCTGGTGCGTTGCCGCGGACGGCAGGACTGTGACTCCTTCCTTCCTTTTTACGCCTGTCCCCGGAGTTTGTTGGTGAGTTCTCGTGGCTTGGAGGAGAACGAGGTAGCGAAGGCACAGGCGCGGGGGGACCGCTGCCAACCGAATGTAACGGGCTTGTCGGGGGGCGTTTAAAGGGCCTTGATTAAGACTTCAGCTTCCTTAAGGCGAATTATATTCGTAGTCTTTATGTACAAGAAGCGTCGGAGCGAGAGCGACTGTCGTTGTGTGTCAGTCGGACTCTCGTGAAGGAGTGCCGAGTTACAGGTTGGAAAATAATTGTTACAATTGGTCACGTACGTCAAGGTGACCTCTGCGCACTATCGGAGTGCGAAGTATACAAAACTGAGATAGTAAACACTGACGGACGACATTCCTATAAGGTGGCGTGATCTATCTGTCGTGGGTTTTTTCCATTGACAATTGTATGCCTAATTCGTGGTGATATTAAATAATAATAATACATTGATATCCTACTATAACAAGTCGCCTTTGCGCGCCACTTGCTGTCTGCGGCCCGAAACTAAGTGTTAATCCTTCACCGTTCTTTTGTGGCTGATGTATGCCCACGGTGGGATTTGTTGGTGCTGCCACAGCACTTTTTCAACCCTTGTGCTGACCTTGTTACTCAATCACTCTTTGAGTATTGGGTGTTACTACGACTCATACCTTTTTGCAGGGTTTGGCTTATCTTTCTTCGTTGTTTTCCCTATTGTGTTTTGGGTTCTTCCTGTTTGTTTGGGTTCTTTGTCCAGGTCATTTTCATGTGTTGAGGTTGTCTGAGGTATCCTGGGCCACTGGGTTTTCATGGGTCACAGGTGCAGCCTGGCCCAGTGGCCAGTCTCTTATTTGGATACTTTAATTCGAGGGTTTTGGGATTCCCTCACTTACAGGCAGCACGCCCTGGGTGTGGCAGTCCGCTTCAAGACTTGCTAGGCAATGGTCATTTACCTTGGGAGAGGCGGGCAGCGAAAGTTAGTACGATTGCAGAGGAGTGAATCTGGCCCATACCGCATGGCGACTGGCGAGGTCGCGCTCCGCCGAGCGTCACTAAGATCCAAACGGTACCGGTACTAGCGGCAATGCTCAGTGCCGAGTGATCATGAAGCTTCGCGGCACCAGGTACCGGTACCGGGTGTCGGCTGAATAGATTCTTCTCGGCACCAGGTACTGATACCGGGTGCTGGCTGAATCGATTCTTCTCGGCACCCGGTACCGGTACCTGGTGCCGAGAAGAATCTATTCAGCCGGCACCCGGTACCGGTACCTGGTGTCGCGAAGCCTCATGATCACTCGGCACTGAGCATTGCCGCTAGTACCGGTACCGTACCTTAATAGGGGTTAGGCCCTGTCCCCTATTAAGGGGTAAATCTTTCATCAGCTCGCGCCCCTCATCCCGCCCAACCCCCAACCCCAGGTAAGCCAGTACCGTTGCTCAGTGATTTACCGCCCCCCCCCCTTTCCCCCCAGTGAGCCATTCTTCCCCCTTACCCCCCAGTGAACCATTCCTTCTTGCTATCATTGTGATAAATACCTAATGTCGAATAATTACAGCCTTATCCCGCCCCATCTCCAACCCCAGGCCCGTGCTTGCCTTGCAACGTGACTCCTCGTCCACACACACACATGCACATATTTCTAACCCCCTTCCCGTGCCCAATTCATTATCGGTATGTAGTTCATTTGTTCGTGCCCTTGTGAGCCGACCCATAAGGCCTCCAAGCTAATCTAATATAAGCTTCAAGTTCGTTGCCTCACCACCTTGGGAGCCTCCCTTAGGGCCGCCAAGGTTTTTCATTAATATTGTGCACTAATGTTACTTCACTTATAAATTCATTATTGTAAACTTTTTCATTAAATTCCTTTGTACATTATTTTTTTCTGCTTGTCACTATTCCTCTTCCCATTTACTTCTTAAGGTTACGAGTGGGTTGGCCAGAACGGGACACGGGAAAAATGCCTCACGTCCTCTTTTCATAAGGATTCACGCTACCTAAAGGAGTTATTTCTTCAGTTCCTCATCCTGGGGTAATTGAGTGTAATTCAGTTCATTGTCTTCTTCAGTTATTTTCTCCCCATTGAGCTGTGGTTCGATCCACAGATCGAGGTGGTGGTGGCAGCTACCGTTCACATTCAATTACACGCGGGAGTAAGTAATTCATGTCTTTTAATAATTAATAAAAATTAATTAAAATTTTGTAAATTCAGTCAAGAAGATCAGTAAAGAACACCCTCCCGTTAGATCCCGGGGCATTACATTTTAACACTGGAAGATCACCTTGTCTTGACTATAGGGTCTCTGTGATCTAAATATCTATGTAAATTCTCTCTCTCTCTCTCTCTCTCTCTCTCTCTCTCTCTCTCTCTCTCTCTCTCTCTCTCTCTCTCTCGTCTTCTTTACCTATTTGTTACCTCAAATTTAGAAAAAAAAGGAAAGGGTGACGAAAGATGATAAGACGAAAAAAGTTGTGACTCAAAAACGGAGATGGTGATGCAGACGAAAAGTTAATAGGCTGGGGAGGGAAGGGGGGTGAAAGGGGTATACGGTGGACGGATGGTGATGTGGTGGTTGTGCGGGTGGTGGTGGTGAAATGCCAGGTAGAACAGGTGTGATTAAAGGAGTCTGACAAGCGTGTGTGTGTGTGTGTGTGTGTGTGAGAGAGAGAGAGAGAGAGAGAGAGAGAGAGAGAGAGAGAGAGAGAGAGAGAGAGAGAGAGAGAGAGAGAGAGAGAGAGAGAAAGAGAGAGAGAGAGAGAGAGAGAGAGAGAGAGAGAGAGAGAGAGAGAGGGTAAATGAATGATATATGTAAATCATTCATGTATATCAAGCAACGAAGGTGATAAAACTAACAACGCGGAAAATAAGAATACCAGGTTAAAGTCAAGAAAAAACGAATCTGCGATGGAAACATAAAAATCTTAGGCAAAATTGCAAACTATGCGATAATGATAAAAGTTGACAGATAAAGGAGGAAAGATGGAAGAAAATGAGGAAGGAAGAAATTAAAGCAGGAGGGAAGGTATAAAGGGCAGCGACTTCATCACTTATTCAATTCCTAAACTCATTAATTTAATCCTCCCATATCTCTTCCTCCGTCTGCACCTCCTACTCTTCTTCCTCCTTCTGTACCTCTTCTTATTTCTCCAACTTCTCCTGCCCTTCTGCCTGATACGTGTTTTCTTTCTCCTGCTTCCTCCTCCTCCATCGCAGTGCGCTCTTCCATTTAGGGACTTGCATCCCACCGTGCGGTCTGCACTCCAGAAGGTGCGGCAGCGCAGGTGGGCGGCTGTGATTGCCACGGCAAAGACGGGGGAAGTCACAACCAGGGCTGTGCGTCCCTGGTCGTATTCCTATATAAAAAGTCGTAAGAGGGAGACTGTCCTGGCCCGCCTTAGGTTGGGTCACACTAGATGCACACATGGCTTCCTCATGTCCCGGGGAGTTCAGCCCTACTGTGATGACTGTTTGCTCCCCCTGACTGTTCGGCACTTGCTGGTCGAGTGCCCTAGCCTGGGAGACCTGCGAGAGCGGTACCTACCCCGGTGTCGGGGCGGAGATGGGAGTTTCTCTCTCTCTCTGGTGTTGGGGGAGAAGGCACTCTTCCCGGACATAATGTTTATGGCTTCCTACAGGAGGCTGGCGTTCTAAACCTCCTTTAGGTTTTATTGTCCTTTTACTGAGTTTCTCTTTTCCATTGTTTTTAATTAATTACTCTTTGTTATAGTTTTAAATTATAGTTTTTTTTCAGCAGTATCTTACATCTTACAATTTTATAAAGAAACCAAGCAAAATAGTAAAGAACTGTTCGAATTAAGAAAGGAAAGAGTGATCAAAATGAATGATGTGGAAAAAGGTTGAGTGAAAGAAATGCAAAGGGGAGAGAGGCGAAGGAGACGGAAAGAGCAAAATTAAACCGAGCGGTAGATAGGAGACAGGTGATGAAACCGTGGAAAATAAAGAGAGAGAGAGAGAGAGAGAGAGAGAGAGAGAGAGAGAGAGAGAGAGAGAGAGAGAGAGAGAGAGAGAGAGAGAGAGAGAGAGTGTGGAGGAAGGGCAAGTAAAAAGAGCAAAAGCTTAATCGAGGAGTCCACGGAGATTCCATTAAAATATCTTAATATTCTCCAAATTCAATTTAAAACTCCATTAATGTTTCATAATCAAAATGTCGACGGGCCGCGAGCTATTGTTCATGTGTGTGTGTGTGTGTGTGTGTGTGTGTGTGTGTGTGTGTGTGTGTGTGTTCACTCGTCTGCTAAAACACGAGATAGGTTTAAAGAAAGGAAATTATAAGAAAATAAAGAATGGTGAAACACATCTCAGGGGATGATATGTCGAAGTGTCTAGATTAATGAAGAAAAAGGAAAAATGAGATTAGAATAGCAAAATAGGTGAAAAGTAATCCTAAGGGCTACTTTCAGATGTTTAGAACAAAAACAAGGGAGAAAATTGGACCGCTGAAAGCAAACACAGGCGAACTAGTGGATAATTACGAAAATATGAGCACATTGTTGAACGACTACTTCCTTTCAGTATTCACACAAGAGGATCGAACGACTAATCCGGAAAGGGTTCAGGTGTATGAGGGCGGGGATGGCGACAAATTGAGGGATATAATCATCATCAGGCAGATAGTCCAGGATGAGATAGATAAGCTAAAGAAAAATAAGTAGCCAGGTCCTGAAGAGATATTTCCGTAAGTATTAAAGGAATGCAAGGAGGTACTCAATGACCCACTAACCAACCGACATCTTTAAGATGTCGGTAAATACTGGTTATGTGCCCAGCCTATGGAAAGTAGCTAATGTGACGCCGATTTTCAAAAGGGGGTCAGGTCAGCTGCTTCCATATATCACCCAATTAGCTTAACATCGGTTATAGGCAAGATGCTGGAGTCGATAATAGCCAGGAACATTCGGGAGCATCTAGAGAAACATAGCTTAATTCATGACTCGCAGCATGGGTTCACGAAAGGTAGGTCATGTCTCACCTGTCTCTTGTCCTTCTACAGTAAAGTATTTGAGGCGGTAGAGAGAGATAAATAACTATGATGTAATTTATCTTGATTTTAGTAAAGCGTTCGACAAAGTTCCTCACCACCGAATGTTGCTTAAATTACAGGTTCACGGAGTTGACTGTAAAGTTTTGAACTGGATCAGGGCGTGGCTTAGCAATAGAAAGAAAAGGGTGCAAATCAATCTGATTGGGGCTGTGTTACGAGTGGGGTCCCACAAGGTTCGGTATTAGGTCCACTGTTGTTCATCATTTATATCAATGAATTAGATACAGGTATTAGTAGTGATATCAGTAAGTTTGCTGATGATACCAAGATCGGTAGAGTAATTGAGTCGGATCAGGACGCTAGTATTCTCCAGGATTAACTAAACAGATTGTATGACTGGGCTGAGAACTAGCAGTTGGAATTCAATGTTGGAGAGTGCAATATTATGAGTGTCGGTAAGAACAACCCGTCACATAACTATTGCTTAAGCGACACTCCTATAACCAGGTCTGAGTGCGAGAGGGATTTAGGGGTTTCAGTGAGTTCTGGTCTCCGTCCAAGGGCACAATGCATTCAAGCTAAAAATCGAGCAAACAGGGTACTGAGATTCATTTCAAAGAACGTAAACAACAGAAACCCGAAGTCTTCCTCAAATTATATTTACCACTAGTTAGACCTCATCTTGATTATGCGGTTCAGTTCTCGTCACCTTACTATAGGATGGATATCAAATTGTTAGAATCGGTACAGAGAAGAATGACTAAGACGATTCAGGAGTTAAGAAACTTGACATACGAGGAAAGACTGAAACAAGTAAACTTGCATGCTCTAGAAAGGGCAAGGGTGCGAGATGACTTGATAGAGGTTTATAAATGGATGAAGGGCTTTAATAAGGAGGATATTAATAAGGTTATGATGGTAAGAGAACCGGGTATGACACGTAATAACGGGTTTAAACTGGATAAATTCAGATTCAACTGGGACATAGGAAAAAATTGGTTTACTAACAGAGTGGTAGATGAGTGGAACAGGCAGAGCAGTAATGTGGTGAGTGCCAATACATTAAAAAAATATATTAGATAAATTCATGGACGGTGATAATAGGTGGGGTTACATTCGCAGGAGCTTAGGCTCACAGGAGCTACCTTGTACAGGCCTACCGGCCTTGTGCAGACTCCTACGTTCTTCTCTCTCTCTCTCTCTCTCTCTCTCTCTCTCTCTCTCTCTCTATATATATATATATATATATATATATATATATATATATATATATATATATATATATATATATATATATATATATATATTTCTCTCTCTCTCTCTCTTTCTTAGTCTTTCAAGTAAGAGAGAGAGAGAGAGAGAGAGAGAGAGAGAGAGAGAGAGAGAGAGAGAGAGAGAGAGAGAGAGAGAGAGAGAGAGAGAGAGAGAGAGAGTTGAGTGTGATTATTAAACAGAATGACAAAAGCCGCCACCACAAGCACCATTTACTCTATATATCCCCCGCCGCCGTTGATGCTGGTGCCGCTGCTCGAAGGTAAAAAGAAAAAAAAAAAAAAAAAAAAACTCATGAACCGGCTCAAAACCAGGAGACGAATTTGCCGCCGAGTGTAAATGTCAGAGGCAAGTAATGGGAGCAATATTTTTGTCTAAGCACCCAATTAATTCAGCCCCGCCGACCCGCGCCGACATATTTACCTTATCGTTGATTATCACAGGTGCTGTATGACGGTGATGATGGGAATGATGATGATGATGGTGGAGGCGATGAAGATGATACTGATGATGAGAGTGATTATCATGATGATGATTTTTAGAGTAGATGTTATGATCATAATGAAAATGGAGTGGTGGAATAGGTGACATTAATGATGCGATTGAAATTATGCTTGGGACTAGGATGATAAGAATGATATATATATATATATATATATATATATATATATATATATATATATATATATATATATATATATATATATATATATATATATATATATATATATATATATATATATATATATATAATACCAAAGATCATATTTACGATGGTCATAACACAATGACTAATACCACTACCACAACTACTACTGTTTTTGTTGCTGCTGTTGCTACTACTATTACTACTTCTACTAATACTAATACTCTTGCTGCTACTGCTGCTACTACTACTACTACTACTACTACTACTGCTATAAATACTACTACAACTGCTACAACTTTTACTACTATAGTCCGACATATCCAAACTGGCGTCTCTGACGTAGACAGGCCCCTATACATTGGTACCTAGACTCCAACTGACCTCGTGTACCGTGCCCCTCACCTCTCTCTCTCTCTCTGTGTGTGTGTGTGTGTGTGTGTGTGTGTGTGTGAAAAAGTTTAAATTTGCTTGAGGGTCCTGGCATTTCATTGGTACAGTCCCAATATTTTATCAAAAGTATGCCATATGGCAGACAGTGTATGGCTGATGGCAGACACACACCAAAATATGTCAGAAATGCCATAATTAAGAAAGGCAGCGCAACTGTGGTGTGTTGGGTTGGGAGGAGCATAACCCTGACCTGAGCTGACAGAGCCGCGGAGGCAACGGTGCCAAGTGTTGTAATAATTTATTTGTATTCACTTACAAATAGAGAATAATTAATGTATATATATATATATATATATATATATATATATATATATATATATATATATATATATATATATATATATATATATATATGTATATATATATATATATATATATATATATATATATATATATATATATATATATATATATATATATATATATATATATATATATATATATATATATATATATATATATATATATATATATATATATATATATATATAGTATTAGAGTATATATAGTATTAGAGTAATAATAGAGGGGCAAGGACAGCATATACCACAGCGAACACTTAGAAAAGAAAACAATGACTCCAAGTGGATGGCTCGTGGACTAAAACACGAGATAGGGTTAAAGAAGGGAATTTATCAGAAAATAAAGAATGGTGAAACACATCTCAGGGGCCGGTATGTTGAACTATCTAGATTAGTGAAGAAAAACACCAGGATAGCAAAAAGGAATTATGAAATCAAAGTAACAAATGAGCCGAAAAGTAATCCTAAGGGCTTCTTTCAGATGTATAGAACAAAAACAGGGGAGAAAATTGGACCGCTGAAAACAAACACAGGGGAGCTAGTGGAAAATTACGTAAATATGAGCACATTGCTGAACGACTACTTCCTTTCAGTATTCACACAAGAGGATCTAACGACTATTCTGGAAAGGGTTCAGGTGTACGAGGGCGGGGATGGAGATAAATTGAGGGATATAATCATTACCAGGCAAGTAGTTCAGGATGAGATAGATAAGCTTAAGAAGAATAAGTCGCCAGGTCCTGACGGGATATTTCCGAGGGTAATAAAGGAATTAGGTGATGTACTCAGTGACCCACTAACCAACATCTTTAAGTTGTCGGTAAATACTGGTTATGTGCCCAACCTATGGAAAGTAGCTAATGTGACGCCGATTTTCAAAAAGGGGGACAGGTCAGCTGCTTCAAACTATCGCCCAATTAGCCTAACATCGGTTATAGGCAAGATGCTGGAGTCCATTATAGCCAGGAACATTCGGGAGCATCTAGAGAAACATAGCTTAATTCACGACTCGCAGCATGGGTTCACGAAAGGTAGGTCATGCCTCACCAATCTATTGTCCTTCTATAATAAAGTATTTGAGGCGGTAGACAGAGATGAAAATTATGATGTAATCTATCTTGATTTTAGTAAAGCGTTTGACAAAGTTCCTCACCAACGAATGTTGCTGAAATTACAGGCTCACGGAGTAGAGGGTAAAGTTTTGAACTGGGTCTAGGCGTTGCGTAACAATAGGAAGCAAAGAGTGCAAATCAATGGTAAAAGATCTGACTGGGGATGTGTTACGAATGGGGTCCCACAAGGTTCGGTATTAGGTCCACTTTTGTTTATTATTTATATCAATGACTTAGATACAGGAATTAGTAGTGATGTCAGTAAGTTTGCAGATGATACCAAGATCGGTCGAGTAATTCAGTCGGATCAGGACGCTAGTATTCTCCAGGATGAACTAAACAGATTCTATGACTGGGCGGATAAATGACAGATGGACTTCAATGTAGGGAAGTGCAGAATTCTGAGTGTAGGTAGGAACAACCCCTCTCATAACTATTGCTTAAATGACACTCTCATAAGCAGGTCTGGGTTTGAGAGAGATTTAGGGGTCTTAGTGAGCTCTGATCTCCGTCCAAGGGCACAATGCATTCAAGCTAGAAATCGATCAAATAGGGTACTGAGATTTATT